>NC_091673.1:22985530-23288560 GCF_042453785.1 Malus domestica
GCAATCTCCCTGAGTCTCTCTTGCACAGACGAAGCCATGATCCGGGTACCCAGAGACGACACCATGCGCGGAGGCGGAGGCGGAGGCAGGGCCAATTGGCTCGGGCGATCAGAGTCCGGGTGGGGGAAGAATTCAGCCCAACCGGCGGAGCTCCGAGGTGAGATCCGGATTTGTCTTGGTGTATATATATGCGTTTGGTTTCTGTTTTAGGGTTTGTAAATTCTGCATATTAACCCAAAATGTTGCAGCTTAATTGCTGTTAAACCCAAAATATATGCGTTTGACGAAACATATCAAACAAAAAATTGCTGTTTTTCGTCACTGTGCGAGAATTACCCTTAAATTAATTACATGCCTAGTTTTTTGTTTCGATAGAATTCCCTTTTTATATTGAAAATATGTATCGGTTTTTGGTGGCTCTCTTAATTTGACATGTTAATTAGCTGAGTAAATATATCTAGTATTAATTAATTTATGCGCAACAAACAGATGGGAAGAAAGAAGAAACGTTACCGTGAGTCTAAGAAATGCCATTCTTAGAATGAGCATTGTGCAGTTTGCCTTCTGGATGGCCACCACCAATATCTGTGTCCCTACCTGAAAAGTGCCCCGTTGGGCGTAATTGAAGTTGGAGAGGGCTATATACTAATGTATAGGACTTGTGGTTTTGTGGGTAACGTCTGCCTTCATGGCCGCTCTTATGCTCGTCCCTATAGGCGGCGTTATGCGCGTCTGAAACATGAGTACCCAAGCCACGAGGAAGTGGAGCAAATCAGGGCAAGACAGAGAGAAATGGCTGAAATGTCCAGGGCACGAGTAGAGAGAGGTGAACCATCCTTATTGGATGATACCTCTTCCGATTCCTCTTCTGATTCCTCTTCTGAGATATAATGGTAATGAAGCTTAGGATTGGAACATGCGATGGCTGCAGCTGTTGGATTGCCTTTTATGTTCATTCATGGCGGATAGATACCACTTTGTTGGTTGTTTTCTCGTGTGTTTAATTTACGTTCTTGGAATAGCTAGCTGCCCCTGTTGGTCGGATTTCCTTTGCTTGTAGCCTTGTACTGCTTGTCTTGGAATAACTATGAAACGAATCAACCGCTATCAAATACTAATCTCACCAGAATTCATATAACGTAGAATCTCACCGGAAGACTAATCCAATACTGCAACCACAAAGATATTGGAATTAATATTCCTAGTATCAATGAAGAAATGGGACTAAGTTGCCTATATGCTTGCCTAAATTCTTCCGAAAGTTATCTGCTTTCTATCAATTGTATGCACGCATATGCATATAAAGTGTCGTATAGCCTTTGTAAATTAGCTTGGAGTTGTTTAAAAACTTTAGTCTTATGAATTGCCAATTTAGTCCTTGAATTATCATCTTAGTGAAAATTAGGTCTTTAAACTATTATTTTCAGAAAAATCAGTCATTGAATTATAAAAATATGCCAATTACATCCCTAATATTATAGTCAAAACTACTATATTCAATTTTCCGTCAATTTAAGTCACCGCACTTGCATGTAATACACATTGGAAGGTAGATTAGTAGTTAACTTTGGAGGATAAATCAGTAGTTTTTCATAAGAAATAGTGTAAGTTAACTTTGGAGATTAAATTAGACGTTAGATTCTCAACCTATATGAAATGTTAAGGGTTTATAGGCGATAAAATGGTGGTATTACACTTTAAGGTGTGTCAAGTGATTTAAGTTGACGAAAAATTGGATAAAATAGGTTTGAATATAATAGTAGGGATGAAATTAGCAATTTTTAATGAATTTAGGGACTTATTTTATAAAAAAAAATATTCAGGGACCTAATTTTCACTGAGATGATAGTTCAGGGACTAAATCAACACTTCACCCTTATTTTTATTGAAGAATGAACACATGTTTCGGGTGCAATGCAAAGTCACAACACTTTCAACGTTCCAGAATTAGGACGTTGTCCCCAATGGTTTTGTCCCAAATGCATGTAATAGACGATATTTTCCGTTGCAAATTTCAATTTATCTGTCGATTGATGAATTGATTAATTGAAGCCAGGACTGATTATGAGTTGCAATCTTCAACCGAGATTCTTCACTTATTTCCATGGAGAATCAGTGCCGGTGAAGACGTTAAGTTATATATTGTCAGATCCGTAACGGAATGGAACGCTGAAGGTTTCACGTCATCTGTGAAATTCTGTTGTATAACATGAAGCAGTGAAATTGAATATGGTTGACTAATATTGTTGCTAAAATGTTGTTAATCGCAGAAACTCTGGCGTAAGTTGATGGAAAGCATCAACGATCGTCTACTCTTGGGCTGTTCATATCAGCATTTTTTTTTCAACATCAATTAAGTAGATCTCTAATTGCTCAGTTACTTTTTCGTACGTACTATTATTATAGCTAGATTAGCAGTCATGTTCTCCTAGACCTTGGTTTACAGAAATCATGGCCACCCACCGTTTGATCTTAATCCAACGGTAGTAAGGCCAAGTACTGATGGCACAGTACATTCTTTCTTCCAAAATTTTGAGCCAGCTAGAGTGACTCGCATAGGAGAAACCCTCCACGTCTGAGAGTACCACAAAATTAGCATCAGGTTTTTCCAGCTTCCGTTTTAACGTCACTCTAGCATCAGGTTTTTCCAGCTAGAGTGACTCGAATGGAGCTGAAGCGCACAAGCAACGTGTACTAGCAGCAAAACAGAAGGCCAACCCTAAACCCTACAATAGGCGGGACTTGCATTGGAAGCAACTGCGGCAGCAAGCCTCAAGAGGCAACAATTTTGGCCGCAGTTGAGATGTTTTCTTAGATTAAGCTGCAACCATCCGTAAATGCAGGTTTCACATCCAACAATGCTCAGTTCATATCTTAGCTGCTGTTTTATTTATGATTTCTCTTGCTTTTCTCTAATTTTTAGTTAACCTAGCTTGTTTCAACAAGATTTAGAACGGCCTTCTATTTGTTTTAATTTGTTTAAATTTTCGTGAAGGCTAGTTACTAGATGGCCACCACTTTAACATATATATAGTCGTTTGTTTATTTATATATATGTACATCTATATATATGTGTGTGTGTGTGTGTATTGTTACGATTCGCTAACTTTTCTTTTGGAGACAAACGACTCAGACTCGTCTAGATTTTTTGGGGGCATGTAAATTTTGCTAATTTAGGAATAACAAGTAGGTGGAAGTTACAACTGCATGCTCCAATGCAACAAAGGAGTATTTGGGGAGGCACAAAGACAACATGGTTAGGGAATTTGGTTATACTATCGTTCCCTCCACACATTCTTATCTCCCTAGCTCTAGAATATTTAAGAGAGAGAGAGAGAGAGAGAGAGAGAGAGAGAGAGAGAGAGTTGATGAAAATATAGCAAAGCTTCAGTGCCAAGGAGAGCGTATGACGGTGGTTCTCCGTCGGGGATTTGTTTGGTTCAGAGCCGGAGACATTTCTACGTAAGCATGCAGGTTAGAGTTTGATGGAGAGTTGAATTAATTCACAGAAGGTGAGAAATGGGAAGAGGTCAAACAGAAAAGAAGGCGGGGGAGGTGGTGGCTGTAGCAATAGACAATGACAAGGGCAGCCAACATGCTCTCAAATGGACAATTGATAGTCTTGTCACCAGAGGTCAAGCTCTCTCTCTGTATGTGTGTGTGTGTGTAAATGCATGAATGCATAAGATGATGATGATGATCGTAATTTACTAATGTATGTCACCAGCCACAAAGGAGGTTGAAAAGGCTCAAGCCAAAGAGTTGTTTCTACCATTCCGCTGCTTTTGCACGAAAAAACTTGTGAGTAATGCTTCTTCCCTTCATAAAAGTGATAGTGTATTGCCTATCCCGCTCCATGAACAGTTGAGCGGAATCCCTCGTTTCACAACGTGATTTGTAGTTGTACTGCTGATTTGATTTTTGCAACAGCTAAAATGCAATGAAGTCATGATCGAGGATAAAAACATAGCAAAAGCACTGGTAAACTATGTTGTCAATAATTCAATTGACATTTTGGTACTTGGTGCGCCGTCGAGAAGCGGCCTTCTCAGGTACTGATTTCTTCTCCAAGTTATATCTCAGTTCATATGCACCAACACTGTACAATTCATCAGAAAAATAGTATCAAGGAGAACAAGCATCAATCGTAAAATGTATAAATCATTCATTTATTTGAATGGAACTATAACTGTAGGTAGTTAAGTATTACATCTTTAAAATCCAATGAACTAAGAAAACTTTCATACATCTGTCTCAACTAATACCAGCTTACATCAACAACAACAACAACAACAACAACAACAACAACAACAAAGCCTTTTCCCACTAAGTGGGGTCGGCTATATGAATCCTAGAACGCCATTGCGCTCGGTTTTGTGTCATGTCCTCCATTAGATCCAAGTACTCTAAGCCTTTTCTTAGAGTCTCTTCCAAAGTTTTCCTAGGTCTTCCTCTACCCCTTCGGCCCTGAACCTCTGTCCCGTAGTCACATCTTCGAACCGGAGCGTCAGTCGGCCTTCTTTGCACATGTCCAAATCACCGAAACCGATTTTCTCTCATCTTTCCTTCAATTTCGGCTACTCCTACTTTACCTCGGATATCCTCATTCTCAATCTTATCCTTTCTCATGTGCCCACACATCCCACGAAGCATCCTCATCTCCGCTACACCCATTTTGTGTACGTGTTGATGTTTCACCGCCCAACATTCTGTGCCATACAACATCGCTGGCCTTATTGCCGTCCTATAAAATTTTCCCTTGAGCTTCAGTGGCCTACGACGGTCACACAACACGCCGGATGTACTCTTACACTTCATCCATCCAGCTCGTATTCTATGGTTGAGATCTCCATCTAATTCTCTGTTCTCTTGCAAGATAGATCCTAGGTAGCGAAAACGGTCACTTTTGTGATCTTCGCTAGATTGCTCCGGTCATTAGTGTGGATAAGTATATAAATGGATAGAGATAGGAAAGCAAACACAAGATGTACGTGGTTCACCCAGATTGGCTACGTCCACGGAATAGAAGAGTTCTCATTAATTGTGAAGGGTTTACACAAGTACATAGGTTCAAGCTCTCCTTTAGTGAGTACAAGTGAATGATTTAGTACAAATGACATTAGAGTACAAATGACATTAGGAAATATTGTGGGAGAATGATCTAGTAATCACGAAACTTAGGTAGATGTGGCAGCTTCTCTGGAAGTACTCTTCCTCCATCCAGGGGTGGTATCTTTAACTGGTGGAGATGCACAAGGTAATGTATCAATTTCACTTGAAGCTTACTTGTAGTTTCAGGCTTGGTCAAGCGCGATACAAACCATGTAGTAGGAGTCCCCCAAGTCGCCGAGCTAGGGGATCTGCTGAAAGAGGTGACAGACAAGGTAAGCAATCAGAGCTCTGGCTGATTGTTCACCTTCTCCCCATCTTGCAGCAGCATGAAGGATAAAGAGAAGAAAAATGAGAAGAGATGATATGGGATACTTTTGCTTTTGAAGAAGTAACTTTCCACAGGCTTATTCTTGAACTGAGCTGGAAGGTTTTCTGGTTTCCTCCAGAGTATAAGGCCGACTGAAGAATTTGAGGGTCAAAACAAGTCCATCAAATCTAGAGTACGTTCGACCCTGCTGATATGGGATACTTTTGCTTTTGACAGAGTAATGGATGTATCGGCACGTGTGCTGTTACGCTTGTCTCCACATGCTTCCTTGTATCCTTCGCACTTGCCCTATCTGTTCCTCAAGCAGATGCGGTATCTTCCCTGGAAACATAAGATGTTGAAGATGAGTACTCGAGAGCAATGCCAGGTAAGTAATCAGGTAAGGGGTTCCAGGCAGTCAGTTCCTGGCTGGGAGCTTGATTTCAAGTGCTGACTGATTGCTCTCTTTCTCCTTGTCTTGCAGGTAAAAACAAGGTCAAAGGAAAAGACAGGGAAAAAGCATGATATGGGATACTCTTGCTTTTAACCCTGATGATATGAGATATTCTTGCTCTAGTATAGCTTGTTTGCAGAGGTATTATCGGGGGGAAAGAAAGCTGAATATTTCGAAAGGCTTCGTTGGGAGTGCCCTCTCAGATATGAGGAAGGGTTGAGCATTTTTGCAGGTCTGCCTGTCATTTGGGGATGGAGGTCGACATATATAGGAGTCTCCCTAACAACAAGTAGTAATGCTATTCCTTTACCCTGCTTGGTCATAGCACGGTAGTGGAAGCTGCCAGCTTCACATGTTTTAACTCTGTCAGAGCACTTTGAAAAAGTGGTATGTGGTATCTGGCTCTCGAGATTCGGAGAACGATGCTTCTTCGATTTTTGAGAAAGCAATCATGCTGGAGGTCTGGCTCTCGAGATTCGGGGAGCAGTGTCTCTTCGATTTTTGATAAAGTAATCATGTTGGGAGTCTGGCTCTCGAGATTCGGAGGACAGTGCCTCTTCGATTTTGGAGTAAGCAATCTTGTTGGGAGTGTTTTCTCGGATGTGAGTAAAGGTTGGGCATGTTTGCTAGTCTACCTTGCCACGAAGCACGGAGGTTGACACACAGGGACTTTCCAATTATCCAGCAGTGGTACTGTTCCTTTACCCTTGTGGGTAATAATATGGTAGCTAGACCTTCAAAATTTATGTGTCTAAACTTTGTTAGTGCTGTTTCTTTGCTATTCTTTTACCTTTCTTGGTCAGAGCGATGTAGTGGGAGCTGCAAGCTTCACGTGCTCAACTTTGGCAGAGACTTTGGCAAAGTTATCTGTGGTACCCATGAGCTATTGTTGCGTGTGGGAAGTGGGTGATTGAACAGTAAGATTCATGTGCTTTCTACTTCACCAGAAGTCTTCGACAGAATGCCCATAATTTCCGCAAAGCTGAGTGTGCGTGTGACAGGTGCTGACAAGGCTAGAAAAATAGGTGCCTCTTCGATTTCTGAGATCGGCCCTCTTGGTCTCTGAGCAGCCCAGCTTTTGAGAAAGCAAGCGCCTCTTCGATTGATTCGGAGAACGATGCCTCTTCGATTTTTGAGAAAGCAATCATGCTGGGGGTCTGGCTCTCGAGATTCGGGGAGCAGTATCTCTTCGATTTTTGAGAAAGTAATCATGTTGGGAGTCTGGCTCTCGAGATTCGGAGGGCGGTGCCTCTTCGATTTTGGAGCAAGCAATCTTGGTGGGAGTGTTTTCTCGAATGTGAGTAAAGGTTGGGCATGTTTGCTAGTCTACCTTGCCACGAAGCACAGAGGTTGACACACAGGGACTTTCCAATTATCCAGCAATGGTACTGTTCCTTTACCCTCTCTTCGATTTTTGAGAAAGTAGTCGTGTTGGGAGTCTGGCTCTCGAGATTCGGAGGACGGTGCCTCTTCGATTTTGGAGCAAGCAATCTTATTGGGAGTGTTTTCTCGAATGTGAGTAAAGGTTGGGCATGTTTGCTAGTCTACCTTGCCACGAGGCACAGAGGTTGACACACAGGGACTTTCCAATTATCCAGCAGTGGTACTGTTCCTTTACCCTTGTGGGTAATAATATGGTAGCTAGACCTTCAAAATTTATGGGTCTAAACTTTGTTAGTGCTGTTTCTTTGCTATTCTTGTACCCTTCTTGGTCAGAGCGATGTAGTGGGAGCTACAAGCTTCACGTGCTCAACTTTGGCAGAGAACTTTGGCAAAGTTATCTGTGGTACCCATGAGCTATTGTTGCGTGTGGGAAGTGGGTGATTGGACAGTAAGATTCATGTGTTTTCTACTTCCCCAGAAGTCTTCGACAGAATACCCATAATTTCCGCAAAGCTGAGTGTGCGTGTGACAGGTGCTGACAAGGCTGGAAAAGTAGGTGCCTCTTCGATTTCTGAGATCGGCCCTCGTGGTCTCTGAGGAGCCCAGCTTTTGAGAAAGCGAGCGCCTCTTCGATTTCTGAGATCGACTTTCGTGGTCTTTGAGCAGCCCAACTTTTGAGAAAGCAAACACCTCTTCGATTTATGAGATCAACCCTCGTGGTCTCTAAGCAGCCCAGCTTTTGAGAAAGCAAACGCCTCTTCGATTTCTGGGCAGACGCCTCTTCGATGTCTGAAGCTTCGTCGAGTGCAGCTTTTTATAGGGGATGGCATTAAGTTCCAAAGCACACTTGAATCTCCACCAGTAGAAGCTCCATTCTTGCACTTCTAAGATCTTGATTTGTCCGACCTCTTCTCTCTTCAACACCTTTGAAAATGTCTGGCCCCTCCGACCGTCGTTTTGACTTGAACCTTGTTGAAGAGGCAGCCCCGCCTTCTTCAGACAACATATGGTGCCCATCCTTCGTCTCCCCTACTGGTCCTCTTACCGTTGGGGATTCCGTGATGAAGAATGATATGACCGCTGCGGTGGTGGCCAGGAACCTTCTCACTCCCAAAGATAACAGACTACTTTCCAAACGGTCTGATGAGTTAGCTGTTAAGGATTCGCTGGCTCTCAGTGTTCAGTGTGCAGGTTCTGTGTCTAATATGGCCCAACGCCTATTTGCTCGAACCCGCCAAGTTGAATCATTGGCGGCCGAAGTGATGAGTCTCAAACAGGAGATTAGAGGGCTCAAGCATGAGAATAAACAGTTGCACCGGCTCGCACATGACTATGCTACAAACATGAAGAGGAAGCTTGACCAGATGAAGGAAACTGATGGTCAGGTTTTACTTGATCATCAGAGATTTGTGGGTTTGTTCCAAAGGCATTTATTGCCTTCGTCTTCTGGGGCTGTACCGCGTAATGAAGCTCCAAATGATCAACCTCTGATGCCTCCTCCTTCTAGGGTTCTGTCCAGTACTGAGGCTCCGAATGATCCCCCTCCGATGCCTTCTCTTTCTGGGGCTCTACCGACTGCTGAGACTTCTCCTAAGCAACCTTTGTGAAGGCTCCATCTTGTTTGTTTATTTTGACTCATGTATATGTACATATTTGTAGCTTATCGGGGATATCAATAAATAAGCTTTCCTTCATTTCAACGTATTGTGTTAAATACACCAAAGCCTTCTTCGCTAAGTTCTTTGAATTTTCTTTTGTTGAAGCTTGTATGCTGAAGCTTTCTGAGTGGAGCATGTAGGTTGGGGTAGTGTTCCCTTAATTTTCCGAGTGAGGAAAACTTCTCGATTGGAGACTTGGAAAATCCAAGTCACTGAGTGGGATCGGCTATATGAATCTTAGAACGCCATTGTGCTCGGTCCTGTGTCATGTCCTTCGTTAGATCTAAGTACTCTAAGTCTTTTCTTAGAGTCTCTTCCAAAGTTTTCCTAGGTCTTCCTCTACCCCTTCGGCCCTGAACCTCTGTCCCATAGTCGCATCTTCTAATCGGAGCGTTAGTATGCCTTCTTTGCACATGTCCAAACCACCGTAACCGATTTTCTCTTATCTTTCCTTCAATTTCGGCTACTCCTACTTTACCCCGAATATCCTCATTCCTAATCTTATCCTTTCTCGTGTGCCCACACATCCAACGAAGCATCCTCATCTCCGCTACATCCATTTTGTGTACGTGTTGATGCTTCACCGCCCAACATTCTGTGCCATACAGCATCGCCGGCCTTATTGCCGTCCTATAAAATTTTCCCTTGAGCTTCAGTGGCATACGGCGGTCACACAACACGCCATATGCACTCTTCCACTTCATCCATCCAGCTTGTATTCTATGGTTGAGATCTCCATCTAATTCTCCGTTCTTTTGCAAGATAGATCCTAGGTAACGAAAACGGTCGCTCTTTGGTATTTCTTGATCTCCGATCCTCACCCCTAACTCGTTTTGGCCTCCATTTGCACTGAACTTGCACTCCATATATTCTGTCTTTGATCGGCTTAGGCGAAGACCTTTAGTTTCCAACACTTCTCTTCAAAGGTTAATCTTTGCATTTACCCCCTCCTGAGTTTCATCTATCAACACTATATCGTCTGCGAAAAGCATACACCAAGGAATATCATCTTGAATATGTCCTGTTAACTCATCCATTACCAACGCAAAAAGGTAAGGACTTAAGGATGAGCCTTGATGTAATCCTACAGTTATGGGAAAGCTTTCGGTTTGTCCTTCATGAGTTCTTACGGCAGTCTTTGCTCCTTCATACATATCCTTTATAGCTTGGATATATGCTACTCGTACTCATTTCTTCTCTAAAATCCTCCAAAGAATGTCTCTTGGGACCCTATCATACGCTTTTTCCAAATCTATAAAGACCATGTGTAAATCCTTTTTCCCATCTCTATATCTTTCCATCACTCTTCGTAAGAGATAGATTGCCTCCATGGTTGAGCGCCCTGGCATGAACCCGAATTGGTTGTCCGAAACCCGTGTCTCTTGCCTCAATCTATGCTCAATGACTCTCTCCCAGAGCTTCATTGTAGGACTCATTAACTTAATACCCCTATAGTTCATGCAATTTTGTACGTCGCCCTTATTCTTGTAGATAGGCACCAAAGTGCTCGTTCGCCACTCATTTGGCATCTTCTTCGTTTTCAAAATCCTATTGAAAAGGTCAGTGAGCCATGTTATACCTGTCTCTCCCAAAACTTTCCACACTTCGATTGGTATATCGTCTGGGCCTATTGCTTTTCTATGCTTCATCTTCTTCAAAGCTACAACCACTTCTTCCTTCCGGATTCGACGATAAAAGGAGTAGTTTCTACACTCTTCTGAGTTACTCAACTCCCCTAAAGAAGCACTCCTTTCATGTCCTTCATTGAAAAGATTATGAAAATAACCTCTCCATCTGTCTTTAACCGCGTTCTCTGTAGCAAGAACCTTTCCATCCTCATCCTTGATGCACCTCACTTGGTTTAGGTCCCTTGTCTTCTTTTCCCTTGCTCTAGCTAGTTTATAGATATCCAATTCTCCTTCTTTGGTATCTAGTCGTTTATACATATCGTCGTAAGCCGCTAACTTAGCTTCTCTGACAGCTTTCTTCGCCTCTTGCTTCGCTTTTCTATACCTTTCACCATTTTCATCGGTCATCTCCTTGTATAAGGCTTTACAACATTCCTTCTTAGCCTTCACCTTTGTTTGTACCTCCTCATTCCACCACCAAGATTCCTTTTGGTGTGGGGCAAAGCCCTTAGACTCTCCTAATACCTTTGCTCCTTCATACATAACCAGCTTACATACGCCGAAAATTTGATGGTTTGAGAAATCATTTATTCAAGATCTGGTTCCGCACGTTGTAGTCTTACCTCAGTTTTTTCTTCTTGGAAGCCATCAATTACGCATGCATCATAATTATATCAATCTCGTCACAGATTCAAAACAACAGACGTTCCAAACACCGTCTCAAAAGAGGCACCGAGTTTCTGCACTGTGTATGTCGTTGGCAAGGGAAAGATATCATATATGCGAGCTGCTACCACTTCACTGTCCCAGGAAGCTTACTTGCCTAATCAAAAACAGCACCAAACAAACAAAGCTTCTGACACAAATGATACGCAATTCAGCCACAACCAGCAATGCAGAGGTTGGCCAGATTCGGTTTTTTCTTTCTTTTTTTTTTTAGGTCGAAAGTTCAGATTATGTTCTAGCATCTGTTATTTCCCACCTCACGTCTGGTTTCTTGTCATTACTCAAACAAGTTTCTTTGACCAATACAGCATGGGAGAGGACGCAGTATCCACCACAAAGCCAGCAATAAGGAGCATGCCTCCAACTACAAACTTGACAGCAGAAACTAATATACCACAAATGATTATCCAAGCCAGTTCTGGTGTCCCAATATCATTCCTTCAATAATTGATACCTAAATTTACCAGTTTTGAGTGGTTTTAGTTCCACAATCCAAAAGAAGCTTTATTTTTATAAAGCATACATGCAGGTATAGTTCAGAGTATTAATACTTAATTTTCTTGAAAATAATAGGATGAATTGGAAGCTGAGATGAGGAGGCTCAGGCTAGAGCTCAAGCAAACAATGGACATGTACAGTACAGCCTGCAAGGAGGCACTCACAGCAAAACAGAAGGTATTGATGCAAAACCTTTTCTTTGATGAAATATAAATCTTGGGTTCATAACAACTATTTAAGCATAAATTTTAGGGTAAAGTAGAAAAATCTACCTTAACTATTGGTGTCACGACACTTTCATACCTCATCTTTTAAAATTGACAATGTCATACCTCATCTTTAGAATTTGGTCCAATGTTATACCTTCCATTACTTGGCCGTTTATTTTTCAGTTAAATGCTGACGTAGCTTGATCCAAATCTCACTTTCTATTAAAAAATTAATAAATATTATTAAAAACTAAAAAAAATCATTTAATAATTTCTAAATATTAAAATGTGGCTTGATCTAGATCCCACTTTCTATTAAAAATTAATAAATATTATTAAAAACTAAAAAAATCATTTAATAATTTCTAAATATTAAAATAATAAAAAAAAGGTAAAAAAAAAAAAAAACTTATGTTCGTTCCCTTTTGCCCCCCCCCCTTCTCTCTCCTCTCCCATCTTCTTCTTCTTCCTCCTACTTTTGCAGATTTGGGCTCTTTTTTTTTTTTTTTTTTCTTCTTCTCTCCTCATCCTCCCCGCCTTCCTCCTCCTCCTCCCCCCCTCCTCCTCCTTCTTCCCCTTCCTCCTCCTCCCCCCCTTCTCCTCCTTTTTCTTCTTCTTCTTCTTCTTCTTTCGTTGCAAATTCGGTTTCTTTTTTTTCTTTTCTTTTTTTTTCTTTTTTCTTCTTCTTCTTCCTCCTTTTTTTTCTGGGTTGCAGGAATTCTTCTTCTTCTTTCTTCGTTGCAGATTCGGTTTCGGTTTTTTTTTTTTTTTTTTCTTCTTCTTCTTCCTCCTTTTTTCTGGGTTGCAGGAAGAGGGCTAGAAGGAAGATGAAGATGAAGATGGGGGATCTTCTTCTTCTTTCTTTGTTGCAGATTCGATTTTGGTTTTTTTTTTTTTTTCTTCTTCTTCTTCTTCCTCCTTTTTTTATGGGTTGCAGGAAGGCAGAAGAAGATCTTCTTCTTCTTCTTCTTCTTGTTCTTTCTTCGTTGCAGATTCGGTTTCGATTTTTTTTGTTTTTTTTTTTTCTTCTTCTTCTTCCTATTTTTTTCTGGGTTGTAGGAAGGAACTGGAAGGGAGAAGAAGATGAAGATGGGAGAGAAGAGAGAGAAGAGGGGGGGGACGAACATAAGTTTTTTTTTTTTTTTAACTTTTTTTTATTATTTTAATATTTAGAAATTATTAAATGATTTTTTTTAGTTTTTAATAATATTTTTTAATTTTTTTAATAGAAAATGGGATCTGGATCAAGCCACATCAGCATTTAACTGAAAAATAAACGGTCAAGTAACGGAAGGTATAACATTGGACCAAATTCTAAAAATGAGGTATGACATTGTCAATTTTAAAAGATGAGGTATGAAAGTGTCGTGACACCGATAGTTGAGGTAGTTCTTTTGTACTTTACCCTAAATTCTAATAATATATCATCACAGGCAACCGAACTCCACCGGTGGAAATTGGAAGAGGAACAGAGATTAGAACAGGTACGATTAGCTCAGGAAGCTGCATTGGCACTTGCAGAGAATGAGAAATTGAAATGTATGGCAGCCATGGAGGCTGCAGAAGCAGCTCAAAGGATCGCAGTAATGGAAGCACAGAAAAGGAGGAATGCAGAAATGAAAGCCTTTAAAGAAGCTGAGGAGAAGAAGAAGGCAATAGAAGCAAAAACATATGATTTCATGTTCAGGAAATACACAATTGAGGAGATTGAAGCAGCAACAAATAATTTTTCAAGAGAGAGACCGACCTTGCGTGCCAAGGCTCGATTTTGTGAATGGGATTGATGGCAGAAAATAGAAAGGCGTTTTGGGTTGAGAGAAGCTGAAACACGTATTGGGCTCAGAAGAACCGTGACCCCCATTTCCTGACACAGCTGAGTGTTGGAATGATAACACAAATTTGGAAATGTTCCATTGAAATGTTTTTTTTCCCGATAATTTTTAAATAAAGATTTAAACCTTAAATACTTTTGTGTATTACATTTGCACGCTGAAAATACTTTATTCAATATTAATTGACGCATAAATTTATATATTTATTATTCGTTAATTGTTTCGATATAAAATGAATGAGAGTTTGCACAAGCACGGAACAGGATCCTATAACATGTGTTCTTTAGTTTTACGACTTTTACGATTCTTTTGATTACAACGTTGGTATTATTTTGTCATTTAATTTCAACTTTGCATGGTTTGAAACTTGAAAAGTGCGTCTCATAAATTTTTTTTTTTTTGGTATGAATCTAAAACCAACCCAAACTCGAATTAGGAATGTTGGGTTAGGATTGGATTGACTATCCAACTGGCCCAACCCGTCCGAGTTGCACCCTAATTAAGAGTGTGTGCATTTTCTACCTAAACAAAAGTTTTGTTTTCCAATTACCACTTAGGCTTCAATTTTGGTGCCAATGTGCAACCTTTGATGATTTCAGTTAAAACTAGCAAAGAAGCCCGCGCTCTGCTGCGGGTTTGAAACCGTAACCAAAATTTAACACTCATTTTTAAATTATTTAAAAATAAATGAAAGCAACTAAATCCACATGATATTCAAATTGTGAGATGTATCAGATATCAATTGTTGTCTGTATCTTTGTGCTTCTCATTGTAAGTTCTTTTTGCTTATTACTCTGAATTTTTGTAGTTTGAAATTTGCAATGATCAACAAACATGGGATATGCTTATGTGATTTTCCATGAACTAATGAATGGTTTGCAATTAATTTCACTGATGTATATTCATAATTTGGAATTAGGAATAACAGTTAAACAGGGCCTTGAATTACATCATCAACCAATACTTTCTCCTTTTGCTTTCTGTGAATTTTTTGGTTGCTTGCTGCAAATGAATGGATTTGGAACTTTGAATTAACAAATTAAGCAATTCAAGCATATTACATACCCTTAAAAGGCTTAAGAGTAGATATAAGATTAATTAATATTAAATCAAAATAAACAGATGTAGCTATGTATATTTTCAGCAATTTCAGTCCTTCACTCCCATCATAGGACTTAAATCACATTTAAAAATAAAAAGTACACAAAGAAAGTTGTACTTTTAGCTTTGTTTACAAAAAGCTCCTATACAACTATGTATTCCACACGAATTTGTGTAGAAGGACTTGCCTCGGGGATGAAGTACTCTGTCTTCTTGCACACACCTATGCCGAAATCTCTATCAGGAAACTTTTCCAACCCCTGTAGAAGCCAATATATGAAGGAAATCATTCAATGCAATTGTATTAACCTTATTTCAAGGATATGAAAATGAATTTTTTTTTTCACTAATAATACAATATGTACAACCATTACCCAGTTTCAGAATTCATTTCAACTCCCAAAATTACACAAAATGTACTAAAATTTCAAGCAAAGAGAACGAACCAAGATTCACAATTCATTTCAATTCCCAAACATGCTCACAGATTAATGAACTCTCACTGAAACAACAAAGAACCAGTGAAATTTTGTGTAACTTAAGAGGAAAAATTCTTACCTTGACGACGGGCATTTGGCCTCCGAACATCAAAACAACACCCATTTGGTGGAGAATTCTCAAGGTGTCACGAACGGGAGCCACATGCCTACTTAAACACATAAAAAAGAGGCGGAGCATTTCCACTGCGCCAACAACCCAATTATGATGGATTTAACTTCTGGTATATTTATATTTCATTTACAGAACATATAAAAAAAATTTGGGGGCCCCCCGAGATTGGGGGCCCTAGGCGATCTCCTTACTCGGGTACCCTCAGACATTGTTCTAAAAATCCCCGCCTAGCGTTGCCTAGGCGCTAGGCAGCTAGTCACCGCCTCGATTAATAGGAAGGCATTTGAAAATTAAGAAATGACGCCTAGACCTGCTGAGGCGCCCACCTAAACCGCCTAGCTCACCCAGACTCGCATAGGTTGCTACTCACTTAGACAAAAAATAGATAACTTTCATTTTGCATTTTCTTTTCTCAATAAATTGTAAGAGCTTGTTGGGAACCACCAACTGTTGCTATGTTATTGTAATGCTGTAAAGGTTACCCAACTCACTCTAGGTCGGACTGAAAAAATAGGCCTTATATTCACTGTTTTGGAGAAGTGGAAAATATGGTCTCACAGTTTTCATGTCATACCTATTATCATAGCGAATCGTGTCGTGTCAAACCCATTATTTTAACATATTGTTCATTGGTGACTCAGTAACGACCGAATTCGTTAATAGGTCATTTCGTTTCATGTTTGCGTAACGAGTCATTTAAGATATTATTATGTCTAATGTCTAGACCTGGTGAATGGGTTGTGCTTGTGTCATACCTACACATATCTTATTGGAATCTTAATAGGTGACTGATAATGACCCAACTTGCTAATGAGTTATTAACAGGTGACCCGATATTGATTGGCTTGTTAACAAGTTGACCCGACACCTATTATTTTCATGTCATGCAAGAAATTTTAAGGCCTACTAATGATGTTCTCTAATAATGTAGGCAAGCATAATAGGTAAAATTGTACTATAATAGTTGGCGTGACAAGTTGCATACTCAGTTGCCTTATTAAAAAATTAGTCAATCCAATCTAACAAAACAAAATTTTTATTTTATTAATGTCGCTCACCTTTGGTATTTACTTTTATCATTCATTTTTATCTTTTTCCCCAACATGGACTACTTTATTATAAAAGATATGTGGGATCCATTTTTTAGCTACACATGTAGAAGTAGGCAATGTTGTCAACTTTAGGGGAGTAGGCAAACTTGCCTACTCCATTGGAGCTTTATTTTGTCTATGTAGCTCATCAAAATGAATTACTCATTTGCCTACTTCATCGGAGATACTCTAAATTAACTAAACTGTAGAGAGAGAAGGGAGGGATTCAAACTTAGGTTCATTGGAAAAAGCACTTCTACTCAGATCAATGTAGTTGTAGCTATGCCCATGTCTGCTCATAAATAAACTAAATAGTAAGTCACTTAATACTACAATTTAGTAATAATTCTCTCCACTTGTAAGTGAGAGGACTTAAGTTCGACTCTTGTGAATGACGAATTTGGTACCAAATTATTATGGTTGACTCATTATGTGGCTGACCCATTGTGCACCTTCTTAGTGTGAATATATCATTGTATTTAAAAAGGTTAAAGCTTAAATAAGGGCTGATTGGTTGGCAAAGTTACTTTAACGCATTGTTTACTAAGTGATGGTCTTATGGTTTTATTACTTTTTAGTCAAAATAGTTTCTGAGACTGGCATAACTCCTAATTTTGGTCCCTAAGATTTAAAATCAATGTTAGTGGTCCTAAATTTGTCCATCGTTAATTATTTTGGTCATACGATAAAAAATCTCCGTTAAATTAGAACAAAAATAACAAAAATACCCTCACTTTTTGTCAAATTTTTTTGGCCCATTATTTATTAAATAAGTGTATTTTCGTCATCTAGATCCTTATTTAGTAGGGACTTTTCATGCATGTATCCAACGTACGATAGCCACTTAGTACTATAGTCTAGTTGTATTCCTATTAACTTGTAAGTGAGAGGTCTTAGGTTCAATTATAGATAAAGGTGAATTTGAACAACATTATTGTTAGCCCATTGTGAGGCTAAGCTCACTCTTTTCCCTTTTAGTGTAGATAATATCGTTTGTTTAAAAAAATGCACAATTCTATTAGTTTCTTCTCCAATTGTGATTGGTTGAAACAAAACGGATAGAGAGGGAGGGAGGAAATCAAGAGTAATGGCCACATAATATTTTGGGTACATGAGAGAATACCTCGGCATTAAAATCTTTAATTGATTTGATACGTTTTCTTCTAAACATAGAAGGCAAACCAAACTAAAAGTTTTCTTAGAATAAAAAATAACGCTTATTAAGTCAAGTTATCAAACTTATCATTCATAAAAGTCATGAGTGGTATTAACTTAGAATTATCAGTAGAGAAATTTAAAATTTAGAAGTCATTAATTGTTACAAAGATAAGAAGAGTCAAGAAAAAAAAAGCAACATTTGTTTTTCTCTCTTTTTATTTTCTTTAAGAAAATTAGAGTATCGGCTCTCGAATGATGAGTAAACTTAGATTTGGTCAATCAACCAAAAGTTTATCAAATTTGGAATTTAAATTCGACAAAATATGAAGCATTAGTCAATCCATCATAATGTTGTGAGATATTTAAGAGAGCAAGAGTCGTACTCTTAATAGTCAAATATTCTTTTAAACGAAAGATCATTGCTTATAATATAAAGAATTTTTTTTTTAATCAAATCTTAACTTAGTGAGACAATTTTTTGTGAACAAGTTACGAAACAAAACGAAACTCATTTTTGAAGCAACTCACTCGCAAATATTATGGTGTTTTGCTAGACAATATACAAGGAGTTTTTTTAATTTTTTTTATGGTCACAAATATGAAAGATGCAAAAGAATATAACAACTCAACGGCCATGATTTATTAACCAAAACATGGAGGGGCCAATATACGAAAAAGAAAGAATAAGGAAAGTGACAACCACTAATTATTACAAAATAAAATGAAAAATTATTGTTTATGTATTTTTATTGCAAGAATAATAATTTAATAAAAAATTTAAATAAAAAAATAGTGTATTTATATGAACTAGGATCTTCTCCCCTTCTCTTGTCATCCTCTTCCATCCTCTTTTCTCATATTCTCTATTTTTTCTTTCTATTATTATAAAAAATTAATATAAAATGTTAACATGATTTGACTGTAACCGTTCAAATAGAAGAAGGAGGTTTAAATAGAAGGAGAAGGAAGGGGAGGGAAAAAAACGGGAGTCCTACTCCTATTTATATTGCCCTTTCCTCTAATAGCTCAGAGGGGTAGAGAAGACCAGAGAGAAGAGACCTGAAAGGTGGTCTTCCTCTGCATCTCTCTCTCTAGCAGGTTTCTCTCTCTAGGAATACTCAAGCTTTATAGATTTTAGAGAGAGAAAGAGGAGGTACTTCTCTCAGAAGCTGCACTGAATTTAGCAAAAAATAATACTCCTCCTACTTGCTCCATTGCTTCTACTTCACTCCCTCCAAGCTTTGAACAAAACTGTCTCTCCCCCCCCCCCCCCCTCTCTCTCTCTCTCAATATCTCCAATCTTTCCTGGTTTCCTAAAAAGAGTCAAGAAAACCCTTTTCTCTATTACCTCAGTCTTCCTCTGCTTTGGCAATCCTCCTTTAAATCAGCTAAAACAAAATCACCAACCATTCAATTTAGCAAAAGTAAGAGAATCTGAACAAAACCCAGTTGCAGACTTTCCCGGAAGATGGAGAATTTTTCCGGGAAAAAGCGACCCACAATCAGTATCTCACTTTTCACTACTTTTTCCGAGTCAATTTCCTCTGACAAGTTCCCCAAGTCAATCAAATCCCCAAGAAATTTCCAAGATGGGGTTGTTGGGCTTGGAATAGTGGCTGCCATGACTGATTTGGGCAGCCCCAATGAAGTGGCTTTGTCTGAAAAGTCACCAAGGTCGAGCCCAATCCCCATAGTCTCTGCAGCTAAGCCTGCAGCTAATTTCAGAGGTGGGTTTTGTGTGGAGAGGGCTGGGGCTGTGGTGGATGAATTGTCTGAGAGCTATACGTGTGTGATTTCGCATTTCGGAAACAATTTGACATCGAAGCGGGTTTATTTCGGTGATAAGCTGAGTGGGGTTGTGGATGATCCTAATGCTGGTATGGTGGTGGCCTCTGGGGTGTTCTCTACTTCTCCATTGAGTATTGGTGAAGTGGGAAGAGAGTTTTGGGCTTCCGATTTTCTCAGTTGTTGTTATCTTTGCAAGAAGCAGCTTCATGGACTGGACATTTTCATGTACAGGTAAAAACAAAAGTTATATATACATACATAATATATACACACACAGAGAGACGTATGTATATATGTTCTCTTGATGTATAGCTTACGAGTTAATCACTTTTGATGATTGATTTTGGTGAAGCGTGATTTAGGAAATCGTGGATTTTGAACCACGTTGTTGATTTTGAATATGGGATTAATTTTTGCTTATTGATTATGTTGTGTAATGTGGGAGATTGTGTTTTGAAAGGATTTGAACTTTAGGGGTGATAGATGTTTTATTGGCATGGATGAATTGACCAATTCTTGGAGATATATGATGTTTCAATTTTGTTCTATTTTAGAATTAGATTTCTAAGTTTCGAACATACTGTGAATGCTGAACAAACTGGTCAATCTGTAACATAATTTTTGGTCTCTGGTAAGTTGTCGGTCTAAGCAGGAGGATGTGACTCATGGATCTGCATCAGCAGCTATAGTATTTCTCCTCGTATTTGTAATTTTTTGTTTCGAGTAGAGGGTTACCTTTCGTGGCATGATTTTCTCGTAGAGGTTTAACTGTTTAGGTTATTGTTTGTGATTGAATGGTACTTGAATGACTTCATTCCCGTATTAGGTCATCTCCTTTGGTCCTCTGTGTTGTGCGCTTGAATTCATGCAGAAGATGTTTGAATATTGTTTCCTTTTGAGAACAACGGTTTTAAGTGTAGTTTCAGAAAGTTACTGGAAATTCTTAGTGATTGTTGTGTTCTCTCTATTGTCCTCGACGACCATGTACATCTTGATTAAGCTAACATTCCACTTCTGGCCTTGTGCCAACTTGCTAATAGTCATCTCAGTGAGCTTTTGTAAAGTAAGATACAAGCTTGACAGACAAAGTAAAACTTGAGTACTCTAGCATCAATAAGTAGTTTGGGTTTTCACACTTAAATCCTTAACTTTGGTTCTCATTTGATTGTATCGAAGCCGGTTGTTTCAAAGAAAATCAAGCAAAATCCATTGGTGACATTTTGTGTTGATTTATGTATATATCACTATAAAATTATATGCCAGGCTGTACACCAATCATTAGTTTGACAATAATGTCATTAGACTGTTGCATGCTTAAGAAGTAATGCCAGGGTTGTTTTGTCTTAGGACTCAATGGAACATGCATCTTTAGAAACTTAGCATGGATGCCAGCTCCCAGCTGTTTACTTAATGAACACTTCCAAGTTACACATCTTTGATTGCAGTCATTTGGTTTTGTAGTATTAAAGATTTCGTCGAGTTAATATTTGTGTATTTATTAATTATTATTACTTTCTTACTAAGTTGCTACTACTCCTATAAGAAAGTGGCCATTTACTTTGGAAAAAAAATTTGCTCACTGTTTTTACCACGGTGTAACATCGCCACCCTACTCAATGCATCCACCTGTTATACAAGTCCTGTTCTCCAAGACCCCATTGTCCAAGAAAATTGTGTTCACCCACAGTTCAATCTTTATTCCAACGGTGGAGGAGAAAATACAACAACAAATAGTGGGTGATCACAATTTCCTTGGACCATGGGGTCTTGGAGGACAGGTCTACCCGTTATACATCGTATATACCTTAATTGGAGGTAGTGAGCTAAGTTGTTGTCTCATCTTTTGAAATCGAATTATGTGTGAAAGTATACCTCAAAGTCTCTTAGAATCCGGGAAGTTGAGCTTTCCGAATGGACATACGCATTGTGTTAAGAGATATAACATTATTGGAGAAAGGTTATAAACTGCATGGTGGTGAGATATTTTGATGCAATTATTGATGGAGAAAATTCCAGCTGGTTTTGTTTTGTTCCAATATCTGAGTTTTTAGGGTCTCTTAATTTTAGATATTTTACGATGGCGAAAGAACATTGTTTTGTGATGCGGTCCAATGGTAGGGCTATGTAACTTAGATTTGGAAATGGGGAATGGATCTTTGCAAATATACTTGGCATCTTACATATCCTCTCATGTAACTTAGATTCTTTACTAACAAAGCATTCAATTCCCCCTTGTTTGCAGAGGTGAGAAAGCATTTTGCAGCGCCGAGTGCCGTGACAAGCACATGCGCAGCGACCATCATAAAGACAAGTGCAGATCCGGAGCATTAAAATCGCTTGATTACTCAGCGTCGCCGTGCTCCAGTCCGCTCGTCTTCTTGGCCGGGGTTGAGGTGGCATGAAAGTTTTCCTATACCGAACCTATATAGTAAATAATACAAAATGGACGGGAAAGGTGATGGGAATAAATTGGGTATAACCGGGATAAGACGGTAGAAAAATACCGGACAGGGTTCAAGCAGGCAGTCTCTACAGTCTACAATTTAAATTGCAAGATTTTTTTTTATTAGATTGGACAAGTTGTATTGAGAAATTGGGAAGTTATATAATCCGTGGGAGAGACATTTATACAATAATGTTACCGCTTTCCAAAAGTTTCAGTTATACAATGGTAATTTGGATTGGATCAAGTTAGTTATAATATTTAGATACCAAACTCGCTATCCAAGGAAGTTGAATTTGAAACTTTTTATCTTGAAGGAGATCGTCCTAGTGTTAGTGAGTATAATATTTGTATCATTTTTTGAATTTTTTTTTTTTAAATAAACCACGCCGCATTGAAATATAATATAAAAGAACGAATTAAATGATACGTAATATTGAGGCGACCTCATATTTTGGCAAGATCTAATAGTTTCTGTGAACATGATTAGGCCTACTAGTCTATTTTTTGGGGTCATTATTTATTCTTATTGAAGACAACAAACCGTCCCTGCCAGGTGAAATATCTTGTTTCACGATACAAGCGTTATTAGGGGAATAGGGAGTGGAACACATAACATGGATGAAATTGATAGCAAAGAACCAATCGAGGTACAAATCTTTTACCAATTCAAAAATACTGGTCTATTCCAATTGAATTCCTTTTAAGGAAACTAATTAAAAGAGCTTGAAAACTTTGAGTTTTAATCAAAAGGACAAAAATGTATTATTAATGAATAGTACCATGAATGACTTTTTAGAATAAACATGTCCTTTTCGTTAAAAGTGAACAGTATCGGAAGTGTTTCGTTAAAACTCCTTTTTAAGCCAGAAAACCTACACCATCACTCAGACTAATAAAAGTCCAAATTCCGGCGAAACCATTCATATAGTACTGTTTTATAATCATCTTTGAAAGAACAAGCAAGACCACAATTTTTCTTCATATAATACTTAATCGAACAAGTTTGTGCTAAATTTGAATTATTTTAACGAGGCCAACAATCTAACAAGTAATGAATTGTATTGGAGTGTATGAGCAGCAAGTAACTCAGTAAATAATCACATTGAGACTCCGATGTCGGGAGCTAGCACACTGAATTTTATCTATGAATCAAGTTCAACTTAGCATCAGAAGCCAACGAAATTCAATAACAAGGAGGCAAGCAAAAACTTGATGGAGCTCCAAGTAAAAATCTAGTCCTCAACCTGCCAAATACAAGTCAAATGCAACCACTAAATCAGTTGTTCAAAAACTAACAATAATGGATTAGAAGATGGATCTGAATAACCATCTTGGTTAAGACGCTGTCAAGTGCCAATTGGTGACCATGTTGGAAATAATAAGATCCTCTATTAATTTTCTTCTTGGTGTTGGCAGCAGTAATCAAACTTAAGCCCCAAACAAATCCCTTATGCTTGCTTCCCCTTTGACAACACTAAATTATCAGCATTTCCACCCCCACAAAGGCTGTCAACAAGACACGGCTCATATACTAACTCTGATAGAGGAGACAACTTGAAACCACTAGGTCACTTGCGACCACATAACTTCATTTCTTTGACACGAAAAAAATTAATCCAAAATCGTGGAAGCTGAAACCAGACGTGACTAAGTTTTATCCTGATATTAGTTTACCCACATCCCCATTTTGATAACACATAAACGGTGATACAAATGGAACACAACTGAAATATGACTCCAAATCACTGCATAAGTAGTCATCTAGGCGAAATGAATTATTAAATGAAGTGCTTTAATTGATGTTTCACAGAATATGCTTTTCTCATAGAATGAAAACACCAATACTAGGAGCTTTTATAAACACCAATACCCAGCTAAAGTTCATGTGCCTCCAATCCCCACTATTAAGTCCACCTGAGCTCTTTTCCTGCTTCTAGTGTGGGACTATTTCTTCAAACTTCAGACATCTACCGAGCACATGAACGGAATTATCATTGTAACTTTTTTCCATTTCTTTTCTTTGATTTTACTCTCTGACTACACTCTGAATTCAGATAGCATCTAATATATTCCATCTATTAACTTTCCGGCAAAAGCACCTCTTAGAAAATCTACTTTATGACTCCACACACACACACACACACACACACACCCACGCACACACACACCATTATAAACAATTATATCTACAAATGCATATCAGAAAGATTTTCCACCTAGTTTTGTTGAAAACATAAATAACCAAGGGCAACATCTTTCTATGCCTGGAAAAGGCTTGAGATTCAACCCTAAAACCAATTGGCAATAAGCGGAGTAATCCCACTCCTTATAAGACCACACAAAGGACCCTCCCCAAGATCATAACAATGAACAATCTACATTAGCAATTGACTGCTGAAATTCATGTCAGAAAAATGTGAGCGTCTAATTGCAATTATAACCAAAACCCACATAGAAAATCATTGGCCTTGTTAAAACTCACATATAATAACTATCAAATGCTAATCATTTGTCCTAATTTTGAGATTATTAAGATGGGTTATGATTAGTTCTGAAAAAATTGATGAATTGGTCGGGGGCTACTGCATAAAGCTATCAGAAATTCAACCAAATCACAAACCCAATCATAAGAATAAAAAATAAAAAATAGAAAAAAAAAACAAAAACAATAATACCTGAGCGGGATTATGATTCGGGTCTGGTGATAAAGAACGCTCGAGGTTCACAAGTCTACCTTCAAGAGCATCAAACTTTTGCTTCACCTACATAATCCCCCACAACAAAGAAAATGAAAACTTGAAATCATATGTATGTGTGTGTGTGTCTATATATATATATATATATATATATATATATATATATATATATATATAAAGAGAGAGAGAGAGAGAGAGAGAGAGAGAGAGAGAGGTGAGAGAGTTGATGGGTTACATACATCGGAGGAAAGAGCGAAGCGGTCGACGAGAAGATCTTTCCAGACGAGATGAGAGATTGCAGCTCCAGTCAGCGAAAACCCAACACCGAACCAAACCAAACGAGTTCTTATCATCTTTCTTTTTGGTTTTCCTATTTGGGGTTTTGAGAATCACAGAAATCTTAGAACCACAATGTGCTGCTGCTGCTGCTGCCGAACGACAATCACATTTCTCTTTTCCTATACAATTTATTATTTCCAAATGAAAAAGTTTTAAAAGGCAAATAACCAACAGAAGTTCTAATATGGTTACTCAAAATTACCATAATACTCACGGATTTTTATTTTAGGGAACAAAACTCTAATTAGACTAAAGTTCAGAGAACATTATTTCAATTTTCTCTTGTTTTTTATTTAGTTACTTTATGCCAAAAGTGAAAACAGAAAACATGACAACTTTTTAGAATATGCATTGCTGAAACACATTAAAAATAGATCTTCACAATTACAATGAAAACAACTAACGCAAGACTTCTATAAGGGTGCGTAATGCCCGTGATTAAAAAAATACCTCTTACACCCACGTGAATGCGTGCAGAGAGATTAGTTTTTATTTAAAGCCGAAGGAGAAAATATTTGAGACAACATTATGGACTTGAGAGGAGGGTCTTGGGGGGTTTTCGCCCCTAATGGGTCGGGCATCAAGGACAAAAATCTGATATGGTGAGGGTGGGAAGGGCAGGGTACGAATGACATTCTAATTCCAAACCCAAACACTCGCTGCCTACTTGAATAAGATTTTTCTCCAAAGACACAACAAAACTAGACAATAATTTGCACAAAATGTAGAAATATTAAGTGTACCAAGTAAAATTAAAAACTAAAAACAATGTTGAATAGTTTTCTAAATTTGTTTAGATTTAGTTTTGTGATTATATATTTACCAATTTCCCACCATCATTTGCTAGGATGCCACTCCACCCAACAAGTTTCTAAGGTTGTTTTCAGCCAACCTCCAAAGGAGAGATATTTCCATGTAACTAAAACATAAGGCCAATACACTACGTGTCATAATATAAGTAGAGGATATATTTTTCAATGTCCCTTCACTTGTATTACCGGCTCGTGTTCTAGGCACATTGAAAAAAATAAACCTCCAACCTAAGAAGGAAATTCAGCAGAAAGTCAAACCCCAATATGATATTAGCATTAAACCTAAATTATGAAACAAGGATCTTGCAAAATATAAATAGTATGCAAATACACATAGGGTGAGCAATACAAGTTTGTACACCCAACTGAAACGCATGTAACATGTCAAAATTTCAAATGAAATACTCAAATGCAAGGCATGCGAATAATGTTATTAGTTCTAATAAGTATAAAAAGACACGGAATTATATAACTCGTACAAAAAAGCGAAAGATTAGCCGTTTAAATGTGGTCGACTAGACCAGATAGTGGCAATTAGAGAGCCATCCATGTAAGCAGATGCACCAGCTAGTTCTTGGCGGCGGCCGCGGGCACCAAATGTTGGGGCTGTAGGCACATGAGAGAGGAATTAGTAAATATGAGAACCCAGAATGGAAAATCGAAGGCTCGCCGGTAAATTTATGTTCAGGGTTAGACTAGTTTCTTACCGCTTGTAGCTCCTCTTCATGCTTTGGAATAAAAGCAGTATCAACGTTGCCATTTTTGAAATCCTCTATGTCAAGGATAAGTTTATGGTATTCAATGGTTGTGGGAACCCCTGTTGAACAAAGGCAATAACTACATCAACCACCATTAATAACGAAAACGGAGTGTTCCAGATTTACATCGTGAATTAAAGCAACCTGAAACTCTCAATAAAACTTTGACAAAAAAAAAAAAAAACACTTGCCCCTTTGGTTCTATTCACAACACTGCTTAAATTCAAATGGCTCACACGAAGTTTCTTCTACATAAAGTCCAATTATGCTGACATAAAAATTAAATAAAATTGAATGATTTCACCAATTAATTATATTATTATTTACCCGTTATAACAGTGTCGTCAAGAGCCCTCTTCATTCGCTCAATCGCCTTTTCTCTTGTTGGTGCCCAAACAATAAGCTACATCAAGAGAGCAATATTGCCAAAGTGATTAAAATTTAGAACAATAAACCTGAAAGCTATAATATTATATTGGTGATGTATATGGGCCACAAACCTTTCCAAGAAGGGAATCATAGTTTGGAGGAACCACATAATCAGGATAAACATGGCTATCCATTCGAACAAAGGGACCTCCAGATGGTAAGTATGCTGTTATTCTTCCTGTTAAAAAACACAGAAGAATATGTATTAAAAACAGAGTGAATACATAATGTCATTGTTAAACCAGTGCATGCGCAACCCTAGTAAAATAAATGGAATTCTTGGAGTGCTGAACTAACTTAGAGCCCTATATCATCAGGGTTTGGCTGCATCACATAGTACAATACAGAATAACAGAAAAAGACCAAATGTTGCATAAGTGTCATGCTGTACTAAGCAATTAACCAAGGGAACCAGAATATAACTATGTATACATACCTGGCCCAGGTCGGAATCCTTTAAAAGCATCTTCTGCATTGATACGGCATTCAATTGAATGTCCTCTGAGCACTATATCTTCCTGTAGATGGAGCCACCTCCGTCAGACATTGAACAGAAAGCGTCAAATATATCTCGAAAACTACACTACTGTAATTACCTGTGTGTATCGGAGTTTTTCACCCATAGCCACATGAATTTGTTCTTCAATCAAGTCAACAGAGGAAATCATTTCTGTCACAGGATGCTCAACCTGTCATTCCATTGGCAAAAATATTATAGTTTAGCATAACTAAGCAAATTTTTAATACCAGTCAAAGCCATCCTCAAAAGATTAGTTTAACCTGAATCCGAGTGTTCATTTCCATGAAGTAAAAGGAACCTCTTTCGTCCAAAAGGAATTCAACGGTTCCAACACCAATGTAGCCAATTGATGCTGCTGCTGCAACTGCTGCATCACCCATAGCTTTCCGCAGTTCTGGGGTCAATGCAGGGGAAGGTGCTTCTTCCAGAAGCTTTTGGTTCCTTCTCTGTGAACGTTACATTCAACAAATGAAAACAATTTGGCAGGGGTCATTGGGCTTTGCATTTCTTAGAAATGACTAGAGAATAAATGAATAATAAATTGAAGACAGCTGTATTCTAATAACTAGAAATAAACTTTCACAGTGATTCATGCAACTAATAAGGCCGGTTAAAGTACCTGGATGCTGCAATCCCGCTCTCCAAAGTGAATAACATTACCATATTTATCAGCAAGAACCTGTTTTTACAAGGGATAAATCAAGAGATTGCAGGTTTGCGTCAAATGTCAAAATGAATACTACTTATAATTCAAAACATACAATATACACCATAAAAATCATCAGGAACTTTTACAAGCACATTACCTGAAACTCAATGTGTCTAGGATTTTGGATGTACTTTTCCAAATAAACTCCATCATTTCCAAAAGCAGCTGCAGCCTCACTCTTTGCTTGCTGCAAACAATCAAATTGAAGCAAAACAATAAGCCGATGGAAACAGCAATGTAATACAAAAATATAATGCTCATTTAAGGATAACAAGACCAACTAAACTAAGAGCCCAACCATACAAATTTATAGTGAAATTTATCTGACACAAAACTTAAACAATATCTCCAAAAATGATCAACGAAACACTTTCGGAGAAGACAAACAATAAAAGAAGGCATCAGCAAAGCAACAAAGTAAGAAGACAATGCATTGGGTACAGTACCTGCAACAACTTCACAAACTCCTCAGGTTCTTTAGCAAGACGCATGCCACGTCCTCCACCTCCTGCTGTGGCCTTCAATAGCAAAACATGCTTATCTTTTAACAGAAACAATAACAGACAAAAATCTATATTGGCTTTCCTTAACTCAGTTTTTGAAAAAAAATATTCGAGTTTATATGTAACACACTTATAATTGAAATCGTTTAGAATTGTTTCTGCCAAATGATGAAACTCATCCAAAGATCAGAGATAACAGTTAGAACTCATTATAGTTAGTAGTTACTAGGAACTAAGCTGCAAACTTAAATTTCTGTAAGGAACTGCATGCTTGACTGAAACTCAAAATTAAAACCTACAAAACTTTTATTCTAGCTTCATTGAGTTGGTACATCTTCATAGCTTAGCATTATAGCAAGGAAATTGGGTAGCGTACTAGCATCAAACAGATACAATTCATGAGCAGCTATTCTATGCAATAGGCATGTGTTCCTCTAAATTAATTTTCTATGTTAACACTAAAAGGTCTGCACTGTAAATTCTAGGACATAGAGGGGTATAATGAGTTTTAATTATCATGAGACATAATAAGACAAGATACTTTACCTTGATCATTACAGGAAAACCAATCTCATCTGCAAGCCTGATTCCTTCCTCTGTGCTCTGTAAAGGAAAAAAAGAGAGTACAATCAAGGAAATATTAATTTTTATGACCACCTAGTTCAGGAGGCGTTGAAACTTATAATACCTAAGGTTAAAGTACATACCTGTAGTAATCCATCACTTCCAGGTACAGTTGGGACACCTGCTTTCTTCATTGTGTCTCTGGCAGTCGATTTATCACCCATAACACGGATGCTCTCGGGCTGCAAATTGTAATCATAATTTCAAACATTTGTCCCACATGAGAACATGAATTAACTAATAAGTGACTAAATATAGAGCCAAGTGCTTCATTACTATTCACTCTAAGATGTATGGAACAAGTGCAATATAATGTATAAAACCAAATAAAATTAACTAATAAATGATTAAGGGGAGGGATCCCCATTTTTTCAAAAAAAATGAGGACACGCTCCCCACCGTTAGATTGACTTTAATGAAATTGTGTGGTTGAGATTAAAACACAGGCCATAGAATCTCAACCACAGGATTTCATTTAATTCAAATCCAACGGTGGGGAGCGTGTCCCCATTTTTTTGAAAAAATGGGGATCCCTCCCCTTAAGCAATTCCTTTATATATATATATATGTGTGTGTGTGTGTGTGTGTGTGTATCATTTCTGTCTAAGGGAAAAAATAATTTTTTCCAAGTTGAAAATTATATTCATTAATCACCAAAAAGCTAGCTAATAAATCAATCTAATATATCGCATGAACTTATCACAGAAATGTTCTCTTGGTCACTAACCCTTGGAATTGATATCAAGGGTTGAGATTAAAACATTAAAAGCACATCCAATTTATTATCCACCCTTGATATATAGTCCATTGGTAGGTGACCATAAATTCTTGGTCACCAGGTTAGCAATAGAATTGGACTCAAGCTTATCATGTTCACATGGCACGGACCCAGGACTTCACAATGTGGTGGGCTGAGCCTTGGAACTAAATAAGAGAATGGAAGAGAGAGGGCTGAAATGAGAGGCAAAACGAAAAAGAAATTTCCTTGAAATGGGATGGGACTATCACACACCCAAGCCACCGCCTTTGACCATGCCTCGTTTACATCTAAAAATTAGAATTAAGAGAATAGCAAAAAACTTACTAGCTTGAAGTTTTTAACGTGTTATTTTTATTTTAATTGAAGTACTTACCTTAGGCCCAATAAAATTGATTCCATGTTCTTTGCACATTTCAACAAATGATGCATTCTCAGAAAGGAAACCATATCCTGGATGCAACATTGTACATTTCCGACTGATGGCAGCAGATAAAACATTTGGAACAACTAAGTACCTGCAGAAAGACATATCAAAATGGCCAAGCTTAATCATTATCATCTGTAACAGAAGCTGGGACAAAAATTTATTATCGTATTAACATAAAGAATGTAGTTCACAGGTAGAGTAGTAAAACAAGGCAGGCCGGCTTGAGCATGGCACAATTCAAATGGGCATGGAAGGGCTAGGTCACATCCTATGTTGTGCCATGCCAAGCAAAAGGCATGAGGCATTTAAAACCATTAGTCCATTACTGCAAGAATCTTTGTTTTCAGTTTCTTTATTTCACATCTTTACAAACAATGATTATCTATCCGTGATGTTACTATGTGTTTTACTTTCACATCTTTATAAGCAATGATTATCTATCCGTGATGTTATTATGTGTTTTACTTTCATCCTCGACTTCTTTCCAACAGAAAAAAAATAATAATAATCACATATTTGTAATCTTGCTAGCCACATCTTAGTAATTAAGATAACTTTATAATTGGTACTAAGTGAGATACAAAAAGAATTGTAATGAATGATCAGATCACTCTTCCGTAATTACTGTACATTGAATAATTAAAAAAAGATATCATGGTTCCTTTCGGATTCCTAACTCATAAACTTAAATGGTTTTCAGAAAGGATTCATTTGTGATAGTTACAATGTTGGTTTTTGGGGGGGGGGGAGACAAAGAACAACGTAACAAAATTTAACTGATCGACCACTTACGATTGACTGCTTGCTGCTTCACCAATACAAACTGATTCGTCAGCCAATTTCACATGAAGTGCATCCTTGTCTATTGTTGAGTAAACAGCCACACAAGGTATTCCCATCTCATGGGCTGTTCGAATAACGCGAACAGCAATTTCCCCTCTATTTGCCACCAGAATTTTTTCAGCATGACATGTAGCATGAAGAGCTCCCCCATGCTTTCTGGATTTAACACTAACTTGAGCACCCTGAACTCTCTGCCTTAAAAAGTTGACTTTATTTCCCACCATAAAGCTACATTGAGAACTGCGGATCTCTCTAGTTCTCCCAAAAAATAAGCCCTTTCATTGACAGAAGAAAACGAAAACCAAATGTAAAGGAAAATGTGAATAAACAACAAATTAAGTATGGAGATTATAACAGAAGCATTAAGGTACAGGATTCTGAAGACATTAAACAAGCAGACCTTTGTTTTGTAATGCTATTTATCTAGGAATTCCAATACGTTAACCTAATTAGTTAGAATCTTTCACTTAATATCTGTTTTACTGCATTGAACAAACAAAGGTAAAGTTTTGAGCTTTTCTACAAAACTGAAGATATAAAAGGTAATTATCTACCAAGACATGTTCTTCAGTCCATATAAGAACCTAAACCAAACCTCAAGCTAAGTAAAACACATTTGAAAAGTCGATCCGTTTCAACATATAGAAAGCTTGCATCAACCTTGAATAATTCACTATCACACCAATCATATCGGGATTAAGATCAATTGATTAGCCACTCTAATTCCAACAAATTAGAACACCACATGGCATATGAAACCCAGACCCAATTCAAAAAAATGAAATAAGCAAAGGGTAACAGCGGTACTCACCGGAGTTGGCGTGACAGTCTTGCAGATGGGCATTGTGGCGTCCATTTTCGAAACAAAGCGACCTGAGTTACACCAAATAAACAAAACCAAATACCTCAGTCACCGCCATTGCAGAACAACAACAAAAAACAGTATAATTTGTTAGAAATTGTAAAACTCTTTCGACAAAATCGAGCAGAAGCTAAGGAGGAATCAACCATTCGCAATTTCGCATGATTGTAATTCTATCATAGAAAGAGACCACAATCCAAAAAATGGGAAGTTGCTGCCATTTCGAAACGATTCAAATGCTATAAATTTGAAACTGGTACAGGGAAATACCTTGCTGAATTGGCCCAGATCAGGATCAGATTGAATGAAGAAGAAGAAAAGGAAGCCTCTTTGGTACCCCCAAGAGAGAGAGAGAGAGAGAGAGAGAGAGAGAGAGAGAGAGAGAGAGAGAGAGAGAGATGAGAAGGTGGGAAGGTCCGAGGGTAGATATAAAGAGAGTAGAGTTGTCGATAAAAACGAGGGGAGCGAGTGATTGAAATCTCCGCCCACAAGGAAATGGGAAAAGTACCGCCAGCCCTGACAGCCGCCGCCCTCCCCCTTCCCCGGCGGCCACTCCACTCTCTATCCATAATCCTCAAAACGAGATATAAAACGAAAAGCAAAACATTAAATCGAATTCACAGACTAACCTTACAATGAGTTTAGGTTACTGTTGTTGCTGTTGACAATGCCAAATTGCCAATGAAGAAGAAGGAGTGTGGGCCGAGCTGGGCGGTGAAGGGAGGAAGAGGAGTGGAGGACGGCTGACGGAGGAGAGCTAGTTAGATTGCACGGCTACTACACAGCCACTGCGGTGGCGGTGTTCCGATGCCGTGAAGGTGTACTTAAAACACTTACTAGTAAGTCCACACAACAATCACTAACAAGTGGATTAGCAAGTCATGTGTAATGTGTTACAAGATATAAAATATCGATGATATCGTAGTCCAAAAACACGGAAATATCAATGGAAATATCGGGATTTTATCGATATCCATAAAAATAATATGGAAACCACGGAAATTGTAAGAAAAACTTGGAAATTTTTATTGAAACTTTGCAGGATGTTTATTTAGTCAATTATCTATTAGTTTATCACAAAAAATTGGAAGGAAATGCATTGCATGATGAATTTAACTGATTTAAGTTGATTATATAGCGAGCTAGCAAACATTATGAGTATAGAAAATATGTAGTAATTAATGAAAGAAGTTTAAACACACCATAATCATTTGTATATAATGAATTAGTAAAAAAAGAATTCAAAACAAAACCATATATATAAATATTTTAGCATATTTTCACAAAAACATAAGTGATATTTTAGCATATTTTAGCATATTTTCATAATAAAAGAATGATAAAATGCAAAAAAAGTATCCAACAAACAAGTCCAAAATTTAAAAACACATAATTTTGAGATAATTGATTTTACATCCTACTTTAACAAAAACGAACGCCTAAGACAAAGAAACTAAAAGAAAGGAAAAACATAAAAGAAACAAATAAATTAAAATAAACAAATAATAAAACAAAAAGAAAAAAAAAAGAAAAAGGAAAGGGCTCACCTGGATTCGAAATCAAGACCTAGAGCCATGGAAAAAACGCATCAAAAAGAAAGAAAAATTTGATGGGCACAAGGGTTCGAATTGGAGAACTTGGGGATTGTGAGGACATGTTGACCAACACGTCCAAGCCCACACCGGTGTCAATTTTTAGCAACAACTATAATATATGCGAATTTAGCAGCTTATGTTCATTTCAGAAAAAAAAAACCCTAGCACTTTCTGTCTTGCCTCGAGCCCAGAGCCCCAAATGGCTCTTTGTCTTTCCGTGTCAGACTTTTCCCATTCAACAAACATGGCATGCACACATGTCATGCATCCATGTGGTGAACTTCTTAGGATTCCAAAATAAAGGCTAAGATGTGCCCCATTTTTCCCATTTCTGATTACCTTTTAGAAATCCTAGGCCTCTCTCAGAGATATCTCTCAATAATTCAAGGACCTCCTTTCATTTCACTCGGCCCTCTCTTCCCATTTCTCTCAGACCTCTCTCTCTTTAAGATCAAAAAAAAAAAACAAATAGCTCTCGTCGGCGCCGTCTCTCTCTCGAAACTCTCATCTCTCTCCTTTCTCTCTGCACCGAGACCCACATACACACACGCACACCATCGCACCTGTTTGAGGAAGACACCCATCGTCATCAGCAACCTTGTCTTTCTCCCTCTCATTCTCGTCTTTGCAATTCGGCGACACAGGAACCCTCCGGCGAGTTTCTTGAATTTCTCCGGTTAGGTAAGCTTTGGTTTTACCTCATTCTGTTCTAGATTGAAGCTTAGATGTGAAATTTAAGTTTTATCTCGTGTTTTTGCAAGGTTTTTGGGACGAAATCGGCTCGGGAATAGGCACACCCATCTCCGGCAAGGCCGTGGGTGTCAACGAACTTTCCGAACACCTCCGACCGTTTCACGGCAAACGGAAGTTATAAAAACATTCCTCTCGTCTTGTATTTCATTTTGATACCTAGATCGGAGTCTAGGGTGCTCTTTTACAGTCGGCCGGAGCTGTAGAAGCTCCGGCGTTCTTCTCCGATTCGCACATCTCCAAAATATCGCGATATTGTCGATATTATCGATAATGTCGCGATATTTTGACGAAAGCTCAGTGGATAAGTATTAAAATATCGGTAACTCAAAAAACTGATATTATCGATGAAATATCGCCGATAATATCGGCATTTCATACCTTGTGTGTTACCATATAAGTGAACGACATGTGTCGCAATGTAAAATGGGCACGTAGAGTATATATCATATTAACAAAACAAAATTATTATATACAAATTATCTATTCTAAAATTGAGGAAGGCTTTGACTGTAGCTTAGCTACAGTCAAAATTTTCCCCCTTGATTTTGCTGTATTTACACACTGCTGCCACCAAATCTGTGTTGGGCTGGGGTAATTACTAAAAGTTAAGAGGGTAATATTGTCCGTAGGTGCCCTAGGCCTATTTTGGGTTGCTGGTTTTGGGCCAGGTGTGGGCTTCGGAAGTGGGTTGTCCAATGTGTTGGGCTGCGTTGCACAGAAAGAGTCAAAATGACTCTTTTGCCCTCTTCAAACCAGATCTAACGGACAGGATCTGGAGGCACTTTAGTCATTCTGTGTTTAGGGGTGGTTGCTGTCGATGTCGTCAGAGGCATGGTTGTCAGAGGGGTTGATGGGTTGCAGGTAGAAAGAGAGTTGACGAGAGGGGTTCCGGGTGGACAGAGTAGGGTTTGGGTGCGGGATTACAGGGAGAGAAGGTGAGAGGGTGGGTGCGATCATGTTCGATTTGGGGGTAAGGTTTTGGGAAAGGGACGCGTGTTTGCTGCAGAGAGAGGGGGAGGTATGGTTTGCCCAAGGGGTGGGGTTGTGGGGAAGGAGGTGTAGGTTGAGGTGCGGGTGTAGGGTTGGTTATTTCCACACCAAAAATCATCATCCTCTTTTCAGTAAATAGAATTAGTACTAGCTGAACAGAGTTCCTCTCTGCAACTCCTCCTCCATTACTGCATTCGAATTTTCTACAATGGTGAGTAATTCAAACGCTTCTTTTGTTCGATCGTGTTTATTTAATTTAATTTGAATTCTTTCCGATTTTGTTTTCGGTGTATGGTTTATGAATTTCCATGTTTTCGGTATTTATATGCAGCTGATTGCTTTCCTCGCTTTTTATCCATACCGTTTGGTTCAAAGAATGAAAACACGCATTGACCTGAGAAATCTTAAGAGTTGTTTACAAATTAGTAATTAACTTTGTAGTGTGGATTGCTGGTGTTTTGTTATACTCTATACAAAGGCTCTTGATTGTTCCTAATGGTTCTCTTGCCTAATAATCAGGTGAACATAAAGGTTTATGTGGATTTACGTGTTGGTGATGTTATCCGTTTTGGGCTGTGTGAGTATCTCCTTATCTTAACTCTCACTCTGCAACGCGATTGACCATTTCTTCGATCTCTGTTTCGTTTTCTCTTCAATCCTGCTTTGCAATCTCCTTTGTTCACCCCACCTTCTCATCTCCGTTGGTATTTCCACCAACCAATGAAGAGCCCGGAGTTTGAACATGAAATGGCCAGGAGGCCGCCCAGTGCAAGGTAGCTTTTCTTTTTTTTACTTTTCTGGCTGAAATGTCTATGTGGGTTTGACCTAATTACTGCAATTGATAAATTATTGGTTTTGGTTGATGGTTTACCTTGCGTTGGGTTTTTCTTATGGGTTTTGCTTGCATTTGGTTTTGGCAGGTATATTTGATCTCCCTTGCACACCTCGCCTTCTCATCGTCGACGCACACCTTACCAGAACTTGAATCAATGGTAACATATAAATTGTATAAATTGTATGGATTGCAGGCCTATTTTAATCTTCGTTAACGAAATTAGCGTTTAAGTTGAATAATTCATACTCTTTTGATATTGGAAATTAGGATCTGATTTCTCAATCCTATGCTTCTTTGCTGTATAAGATGAGTTTGGTTATATTACTAAAAAACGGGATATTTTTTTTTCAGTGAGAAAGTGAAAATCCCTAGCCTTTAGATTTTCAAGTATTTTGTCAGCAATAATAATTTGTTTTTTCAGCTTTATATGTGTGTCTGTCTCCAAATATGAGGATCTCTTAATTTGCTTATGTAGCTTTTGTGATATGATGATCTCTTAATTTGCTTTTGCATATCTTCTTTGCTTCCTCTGCTAGCTCTATATGTGATTCTATCTCCAAAAAATTATTCCATATTTCCTATTTTTATAGGAACCAAATCATTGAATACACATGGAAAATTAAAAGGGTTTTAGTTTTTGGATTGGTTTAAATTTTGTTGTTGTTATTGGTTGTATTGCTGTCAAATATTTGATGGGAAGTTTGAAATGGAGAACTTGGTTGATTGGGACAGAGAGAATCCGAGAGCTGTAGACTCTGATTTACTGGCTTCGCAATGGAGAAGTTATTTCTCGGTTCACTTCCCCAGCGTAAACCAACTTCTCTGTTCAGTTCTCAGATATGAGGTTTCTGAGCTACCTCTTTTCTGGAATGAAACATTTGAATAGTACCCACGGGGATATCCCATTAATTAGGTCAGTTTTTGTTTAATTGGGATTCTTAAATTTGATATTAGAGATTTTAATTTGATTGGGTTTTGGATTGCATTGTACACTGTTTCGGGTATCTTTAGCAAAATAGGATCTTTTTTTGGGGATTCTAGAAGTTCAGTTGAACGCTAATATTAAAATTCTAACCCCGGTGGTGCCTCTCTCTATTTGAGTTTGAGTTGGGGATGGTGGACAATGAGCAATTTGGAGATTTATCGTAGTGCAATTTGTCATTTCCACGGACCACCTATAATACTGGCTTACATTTTTCTTCTTTTTTCTTTGCCTATAGTAATATTATTGTTTATTTCCAAGATTTGAGTTTGTCATTCAGAAGAGATGCTTCATTCAGAAAATTGAAATTTCCCAAATATTTGTTAATAGTTGTATCCCTTGCAGAAGGATTTAATTTTCTTGGATGTCTACTTTTGAGCTTTAAGTTTTCATGTATCCAGCATTACTAGACCAAAAAAAGCGCAGTGTCGTGGAGTAATTAGGACTGTTTATGTTCCTTTTTTATTTTATTTTTTATGTTGAATTGACAAGTGGTTTTAAATAATGGATAATTTTTTTACTGGATTTAGTTTCTGTGTTTGGCTTGAGAGTAAATTCAGAGAGCTAAAATGCTGTAAAGTTTGAATATTTACGTTTAATGTTGTATTGGGTTTGGATTAATTTTGTTTGTTTGATATTAGAAATTGAGTGATAGGGAATTTGCGCTCTTCTCCCTTTTGAATAGGGTTTAACTCATTTCTCATTTTCTGTTTGGTTTTCGAGAAAATCGAGGGAAAAAAGATAGAAGATTAATGAATTCACTGAATTGAGTGCTTTAAGTCCATTTATGATTGAAGTTATTCCGTTTGCTTTCATTTCTGTTTTTGTTCTTTTGGGTTTCGAGCACATTGAGGATGGTAAAATCAATTATTTTGATTTTGGAAGTCTACTTTGTTTTTCAGCTTTAGTGCTTGGGAGAAGCAAAAATGTGATTTCATGTATGGTGGTTGTATTTGTCTGTTATTTGAAAGGAATTCAAACAGAGATAGAAGGGAGAGGGTAGGTTTGTTGTCAGTGAAATTGAAGGATGGTCTGATGTATCCTTGCAAGTGAACTATATGCTTGCACACCCTCATCCAATGGAACCTGTAACTGATAACTGCAGGTTTATCCTAATTCTCACTAAACTGGAGCATATCTTTATTGGACTCGTGTTAAAACATCATGCGCCTACATTACTCTCAATAAGATTCCTTTACATTAAGTTTATTGAGCAGTATAATCTTATTTAAGTTTTAATTGTGCATTTTGATTTGTATCTAGGGTGACTGAATGTTACTTGTTTTGCAGATATTTTGTTCTACGTGTAGAGGGGAACATTGGTGGGCTTATATACTTTCTAACCGTTGCAATCTCTAATGATTTAGTGAATCCTATTATCCTATTGTTGGAACAATTCAAAGAGTGTTTTAGCTTGTATTTCCCTTCGTTATTGGCTCCTAAGATAGATTTCCCCCCTTACCCAGTTCACTGTTGTGCATTTGACCTATAATCATACATGGGAGATATTGGGTGAAAAATTGTAAAAGGATGTTTTGAGAATCATCTAGAGAATACCTCTTTAATTCTCACTTTCTCCTTAAGAGTTGTAGTTTTGGGCAGTGCGATGGTGAGATATTTTTAAATTCGTTCCAATTATAGTAAAAGGTAGCATGCTTTTCTTCCCGTGGTTCACCCATCTCTTGGTTATTTAAATTCTCATCAGCTCGGTTCACCCATCTCTTGGTTATTTAAATACTTATCAGCTCGATTCCCTCATCTTTTGGTCATTCAAATTCTTTAGAGATGCCTGTATTGATTTGTGATTTTGTTGGATTTACTCTGGTGAAATGTGTGTTATCTGCATTGGTGCATTTTAGGGCGTGACTCCATTCGTACCATCTTTGTAGTGCATCTTTCTGTGCAAATTATTCATACCTGTTGTGGCTAAGGTTTTAAAACCCGCAGCAAAGCGCGGGCAATTTTTCTAGTATCACACTAGACTATTATATTCACAATAGAACGTAGGGGTGGAAAAAATTCCCCAAAATCCCAAACCAAACCGAAAAAATCCTGATCCCAAACCAAAAATTTCCCAAACCGAAATTTCGGTATGGGATTCAGGATTGGCTTCTCGATATTTCGGGAATCCCATACCGAACCGAAAATATATAATATTAATTATTATATATATATATATATATTATTCTTTTATAATTGATGCTAGTAGTTTCTAATTCATACTCCGCAACCTGGAATGTCCTACATCTTGCATATTTTTCATGTTCTGTTTGATATTCATTTGGATTTTATTATTGTTGCTGCCATGACTGATGATTTCAGAAGGCTTGATTCTTTTGTCTCTTAACAGATTGCAAAAAGGATTAAATTAATTTGAATTTTGACTCTGATAAAAACAGTAAGGCATGCCAGTTTTAGATTAAATGGTAGTGTGAATGAAATGACATTCCTAGTTCATGAATGTGTTCTTGAATTATATATTTGAACAACAATTCATAATTTCATATTTCAATTTGGGATTCCCGATTTGTCCCGAAATCCCGAAAATTTGGTTTGGGATTGGTTTTTAAATTCCCGTCCCGAAAAATTTTGGTTTGGGATTCGGGATACTAGTTTCGGTATGGTATCCCATACTGAACCACCCTAATAGAACGTAAGATATTCTGAGTTGAAGAATAATTTAATAAAAACCAAAGCAAAATCGAGAATAGTTTAACCATATGGTTGATACCGTATACACCTAGAATAACACAATACATTTTATCTTAATCATTTTTTTCTATTTGACAAGACATTATTCTAACTGAGTCTAATTTAGATGGACAAAGAATTTTAATTTTGATGCAAGAGGGTAGACTTACATGAAGGAGACAAAGAAAGTATGAAATAAAAGTGCTTTTGTCACAAGCATTTTAGATTTTACCTGGCAAATTCAAAGGCTTATTTGTTTTCTGCTAATCAGGTACGCTTAAAATAAAAGAAGATATTTGAAACGTTCACAAAGCATGAAAACATTCCCCATGATGCATAAACCCCTCTATGTTTATATTTTCCTTTCGATATATATATATTGTATATGTTCATATATTTGTCCATATATATATATTTGTTTCATGCATCGCACAATTAAATTGTTATGTGGAATTTGTGAGTCAAATTATATAAAATAAATTAGAAGCAAATATGGGTTTCCTAAACCCTAGAGGATTTTGAAAAAAAAAATGGATTGGAACTTGGGATTTTGCGGCACCACTGCCGTGGCAACACCACTGCATCACCGTGGATTGCATTGACGAGATGGACCACTTGCGCAACCCTATTTGGGTCTGCTACTACCTCGGATAGCACCAAGCCTTAGCTTGGGTCCATGTCACACGGGCCTGCAGCCCTGCCCTCTTGTCTTGGCCCACAGCATGCATGTTGCAACTTTTATGGTTGCTAGGCTTTGCAGATGCTCTGCGCTCGTATCACATGTATCCAGCCCTTGCGGCTGGGCTCTTTGTGCCACACCTACAGGCCAGCTCTTGCTGGGCCTTGCTCCCGTGCCTACCCCCTTGGTCCAACACGTCAGCCTTAATGGCTGGGCCTTTACCCCCTTACCCAGTGACCTGAAGATCACACCCGAGGCTTTTTGGGTCATGCCTTTTTACTCAAGGCACCCAACCTGAGCCCAAATTATTTTTGGGGCTATATTTTCGACCCATAATATTATTTAGCTTCTACAATCAACCTCGTATGGCCCGATTTATTGAATTAATTAAAAGTGACCTGCAGTCCATTAATCTGATAATGAATCCAAAATTATTGGCCTGAAGATCACTTTTGGTCATTAACGATTCAATAATTTATTTTTATACTTTGAACCGTCGCATACTTTCGTAGTAATGAAGTTCTCACACTTGAGTTCTTGAAGAACCTCAAATCCACTATATTCAAATTAGTATATTGCATTCTGTGTTTCTTGCAGGAACCTCTCATTATGAACTAATTGTTCATAAAACTAAATTGAACCTGTAGTTTCAAATTTAGTGCCTTTGAAACCCGAAGTTTTCATTCAAAACATACCACATGAAACCTGCAGTTTTCATGCATAAGTTAAACCAATACATGTCTATAGAACCTGTATGTTCTACGATATATGTCTATGGCTTACCATATGACTACTCATGTTTTTCCCTCTTTTTTAGGGACATGTCGAACTTGAACAAACTCAATTTCTCTGTTTTAGAAGTCTATGGAAGAAACTATCTAAAGTGGGTTTAAGACGTGAAGCTCCATCTGACTGTAAAGGGTATTAGAGCCACCATCTAGGCACCTATCGTCGACAAACCTGTTGACAAAGCTCAGAAGGTTACTGCAATGATCTTCATTCGAAGACAAATCCATGATGCACTGCAGACTGAGTATCTCACTGAGGAAGACCCACACACCCTCTAGCTTGCTCTGGCCGACCGTTTCGATCACCAGAAAGACATATACTTACTTGAAGCAAGACACGAGTGGCAGCATCTTCGCTTCCAGGACTTTTAAGTCCGTCAATGAATACAACTCTGAAGTTTGTAGAATCCGTTCATTGTTGAAATTCTGCAAATTGGAACTCACCAAATTAGATCTCCTGGAGAAGACATATTCAACCTTCCATGCCACCAATATTGTCCTGCAACAACAATATAGGGCATATAAATTCACCAAGTTTTCGGATTTGATCTCTATTTTACTTTTCGCTGAAAAGTAGAACCAGCTTTTGATGAAGAATCATCAAGCTCGACCCATTGGCTCGAACGCCGTTCCTAAAGCGCATGCGACCTATTTTAGGAGCCATAAATGACGAAAGAATCGTCGTGGAGGTGGCAATGGGCGGCAAGCCCAACCACGGGCCTAAGGTCAACAGAATGCTGCACCTAAGGGAAGAAATGTGACCCAGCAGCGTCCACCACTCACCCCTAAGGCCCCAAACTTCAAGAACAAGGGCAAAGCTCCCGTTCAACCAGTTTCTACTGAATTGGGCATGTACTATCGTTGTGGATCAAAGGATCATTGGTCACGAGTATGCCGAGCTTCCCTTGAGGCTATTGCCAAGTATCATTCTCGTCGTGAGTCTAACTTTGCACATGTGGATCATCTGGAAGATGCAACTATATCAATGGAGATATCAGATTTTTAGGAGGCGTCAGCGCCTATGGTGAATAAATTAGACATGTTTTTAGGGTGTTTACCCCTAGTGGCCGAACCCACTAGGAGTGGCCGGCCCTACCCCCTATTTTTCTAGGTTTATGGTTTAATTTTGAACAACTTTTCTAAGTATTTGGAATAATTTGTTTGGTTTTGGTTTGTTTTGAATTATGGATTGTTCTTTGAATGGATATTATTTTCTCGAATTGCTTAATTGAATGAATGGACTTATATTTATACATATGACCAATTCAATCAATTTATTTCTAGGTGTGTCTAGTGGGGAAGTTAGTTGTATGGCAGATAGTGCAACCACTCGCACCATCTTGCATGAATGACACTATTTTACTAACTTAATACCCAAGAAAGCTCTTTTGACAACTCTCTCAGGCTCATCCAACCTGATTGAAGGATACGGAAAGGCACATATCATGTTGTCTAATGATACAATCTTGACCATTAAGGAGGCACTCTATTTTCCACGTTCCAGAAGAACGTTGTTGAGTTTTAGAGATATTCAAGATAATCAGTATCATATTGAAACCACTGAAGATAATGGTTCTAAATTTCTTTGTATCACTTCATACGAATATGGCCAGAAGCGTATTCACGAGAAGTTGGAACGTCTGCCAAGTAGGTTGTACATCACAACCGTTCACGGCGTAGAAGCCCACAGTGTGGCCGACCCTATGCTTGAGTTCTAGGACACTTTGTTGCTTTGGCATGACTGTTTGGTACATCCTGGACGTGATATGATGAGCCGTATCCTTAAATCTTCATACGGGCATAGGTTACATCCCTATGTTGGACTCCCGCCATGCAAAGCGTGTTCTTTAAGGAAGTTGAATACTCAACCTTCATATACAAAGATTATTCACGACCCCCCTAAGTTTCTTTAGAGGATTCAATGGGACATTTATAGACCTATCCAACCAACCTACGGACCATTTCAATACTTTATGGTGTTGGTTGATGCATCGACAAGATGGTCACATGTTTGCTTGTTGTCCACACGCAACGCCGAGTTTACTAAACTCCTAGCTCAAATAATTAAGCTAAGGGCTCACCACCTTAATTATCTGATTAAGTTGATTCGACCGGATAACGCTGGAGAGTTTACGTCACAGACTTTTGACGATTATTGCATGTTAGTAGGGATTAATGTGGAACATTATGTGCCCCATGTTCGCACCCAAAACGGCCTGGCAGAAGCTTTCATAAAGCGCCTTCAATTGATAGCTCGGACTTTGGTTATGAGAACCAAATTGCCAGTATCTGCCTGGGCTATGTAATATTGCACGCATCTATGTTGGTCCGCCTAAGGCTTACCGCTACTCAACCACATTCACCATTATAGTTGGTCATTGGATACGAGCCTGACGTCTCGCATTTAAGGGTGCTTGGGTGCGCCATTTATGTGCCAATAGCGCCGCCACTACGTACCAAAATGGGTCATCAGAGAAAAATGGGAATCTATGTCGGTTATGATTTGCCATCAATTGTTTGATACTTAGAACCCTTGACATGAGATCTCTTTACCACACGTTTTACGGATTGTCACTTTGATGAGACAGTCTTCCCGTCGTTAGGGGGAGATAAGCATGCTAACGTTCCCGTAGAACACCATGAATTGTTGTGGTATGCTCCCACTATGTCTTATTTAGATCCCCGCACTGCCTAGTCTGAAACTGAGGTGCGACGAATTATAGATCTTCAGAGCATTGCTCAAAACATGCTGGATGCTTTTAATGATCTAGCAAAGGTGACAAAATCACATATACCCACTGCAAACACACCTGCAAGGATATATGTACCTCATCTACGTTAACAACCCGCCTGGGAAGGTCGGACCATCTCCGAAGGTGGGGTGGCCGCACCCTCTACGCGGCAAGGTACATTGGCGACTAGCCAATCATTTGCTCTGACCCTGAAGTGTGGTAGATCCTTTGGTTCAAAGGATTCACAACCCCGGAAGAGGAAAATGGCACCAACTAGTGACCTTAGTTTGAATCCGATCATCGCTCACTCATCTGTTCCAATGCATGAGGTTATTCTAGATTACGGTGATGCTTTAGATGAAACATGTTGGCCTCCTGAGAATTATGAGATTTCGATCCACTACGCAGTATTGGATGAGGTTTGGAATAGGAATGAGATGATCGTCGACAATATATTCGCATACTCAATAGCTACTGACATCATGCTTAGCAATGACATTGAACCACGTTCCGTCGATGAATGACGTTGTAAAACCGATTGGTCAAACTGGAAACAAGCAATCCAGGTCGAACTTGATTCGTTCGCGAAACGTAAAGTGTTTGGACCTATCATTCCTACACCACCACGTGTGAAGCTCATTGGCTACAAGTGGATTTTTGTGAGGAAGCGTAATGAGAATAATGAAATAGTGCGATACAAAGCAAGCCTCATAGCGTAAGGCTTCTCTCAGCGCCCTGGGATTGATTACGAGGAGACGTATTCCCTAGTAATGGACGTAATAACGTCCCGCTACCTAATCAGTTTGGTAGTTTCTGAAAAACTGAATATGCAGCTTATGGACTTGGTAACCGCGTATCTCTATGGGGATCTAGATATGGAAATATACATGAAAGATCTAGAAAGACTTCCATTGACTGGTTCAAATAGTTCTAGACCACAAAACACTCTTTCAAGTAGGTTGAGGAGGTCACTCTACGGATTGAAACAATCCGGGCGGATATGGTATAACAATCTAAGTGAATATTTGACAAGTCAGGGTTATGTGTGATGTGAAATTTTACTGACACACAAATTAAACCCTATTAAACACATAATTGTAGTATTAAGCAAGTAGGGATCGTTATAACCGAGGATTAACTAGGGATGCTAATCAACACAAATAAGACTAAAAAACACTAAACTAGACTCTATAAACTTCAAACTGACTTAAATGACTCAAAACAACAACAAACAATAAAAAAAGACTCAATTCTAGACCTAACAAGTGATTTTGACGAAAATAAACTTAACTTGACTCAAAAGATTAAAAGAAAACAGATTATGACTCAACTAATAAGACTTAATGAATGGGGGGTTGTTTTTGACGAATTTAAAACTTAAAACAAGAAACTTTGCAGAAACAAACAATGAAAACGAATTTAAGGTGAATTGAAAAGGGTGAAAGGCTAGTTAGAGGGTCCTTCTCCACACATGACATATGCATACAAACCAATTTCCAATTATTATTCCTTTAGACTATGAATGACAACACCCCAAGTTAACCGTGATAGCACAAATTAACCATCAGATTTTCCTTAATTCATTGAATTGGATGGAATACGCATCGCAACCAAATTATCCTTATCAAGTTCCCTAACTATGAAAAACATGATAGAAAGACATATCAAAGGTCATTAAGTTCTTTGAAAACCATAAGCATTGATGAAGCATTCGTAACTATGAAAAGCATGATACTCCTGCCTAGAATTTACTTAACACAATCATGACTAATGACACCCACTACTTGTGAATATAAGTTCATAACGATTAGGTGAAACTCCCTTATACTCTGGCATCAAATTCATGCATGTAAATTAAGTATGCATCCTCAATCAACATACATAAACAAGTTTTGATAACTCAGATAAGTAAATCGCATTCAAGACTCAAGAAACAATAACTGGATGTAATCAATTCATATAAAACATATAATCATGGCTTCAGATTCACCTCTAACTAAAACGAAATTAGTTCTACATGTTTGCAAAAATTAACAACGAAATCAACATAATTGTAAAACTAAAACAAGGATAGAAGACAACCTAGAGACGCTCTAGCACTCCCAAAAGCTTGGGCACATGCACGGCACAAAGGCTTCTCCCTTCCTTCCTTCCCCTTGCTGCGGCACACCTTTGAAACTCTCTGAAACTCTCTCAATTGCTCTCTTGTATGTGGTGTATGGTGGTGTAGAAATATATAGGGGTGGTGTGTTGAATTGTGCCACATAAAATATGTATATATAGGCCTAGGGAACTCGACACAAATCCTGAGATGAAAAGGATAAATTTTGACACAATTCTTGAAGGAAAAGGACTAGGGTTTGGCACAAAGTAATGGAGGAAAAGGATTACACAATCCTAGAGAAAAAGGACTAGGAAATTTGGCCAAAGCTTCTAGAATGGAATATATGGTAGATTTCTAGAAGAAAAGCAATATAAGGTGCGGCACCAATCTAGGGCAGGTGATAAAGCTTCTAGAAAGGGGTATTTAGGTGATTTAATGTGTAATTGATCCCCCTTTGCAGCTGGAATTAAGGTATGATAAGATTAGGATAGGATAAGATAAGATAAGGTTAGTTTGGATAAGATAAGGTTGGATAAGGTTTTGGATAAGATAAGGCAGTTTGGATAATGTCTCATTCTTTTGAGCTGATTCCTTATCTTCAATGTCTTGAATTAATTTCTTCAACTCTTTAGCACATTCCTAGCCTCTCTTGAACTTCAAATTCGTCCATGCCTTGTGATGTGAAAAATAAGTTAACACACAAATTAACCCTCTTGTTGACAATTGTAGTATGGATAAGTAGGGATCGTTCTTAAACCGGGGATTAGGAGGGATTGCTAAAACACTCTAAACTGACTTGAAAACGTAAAAACAAAGTTTAAAACACTAAACTAGACTCAAAGAATGCAAAACTAAACTCTAAAACACTAAAACGAACCAAAAGAATCAAAACAGCAACCAAACACTCAAAACTGCCTAAAAACCACTTTCTGGGCAGTTTTAAACACCAAGCATCAAATTGGACGAATTTGGGTTTTAACTTGTACCAAAACACTTAAAAACATAAACCAACACACTTTCCAATTAATCTAGGAATTCAAAATAATTGGGGACTTGATTTGGACGAAAATAAACTTAAATGGCAGATTGTAAGAAAAACAGATTGTAATACAAAGTTATGTAGAATCAATGGATGATGGAATGGCTAAGGGGTTCTTCTCCACACATGAAATATATGCAACGTAAATCAATTTCCAGTTATCAATTCAATAAGTTATGAACCTCAACACTCCAAGTTAATTAGGTCCGCTTAAATTAACCTTCAGATTTCCCTAGGATCATTGAATTGGATGAATATGCATCGCGAACAAATTATTCCTAACAAGTTCTTTATATGAACAGCATGATAAAGACACAAGTTAGAATCATTACGTTCTTTGGAAATCATAAGCATCGACAAGGCATTCGCAACTATGAAAAGCATGATACTCTTGCCAGGAATCTACTTAACACGATCGTGACTAGCGACCTTCACTACTTACGAATATAAATTCATAACGATTAGGTGAAACAAATTTATATCCTAGCATCAAATTCAAGCATGCAAATTAAGTGTGCACTCTCAATCAACATACAAGAATAAGTTCTAAATCAAATGGTTAAGCAAATTGTATTCACGACTTATGTAACAATAACTGGAAGTAATCAACTCATTTCACATATATAATCATGGTTTTGAATACACCCTTATCCAAAAACGAAATTAGCCAATCATACTTAAAGCAAAACAAAGATTACATGAATTAAACATTAAAATACAAAGAAAGAAAACACCTAGAATGCTCCAACTTGGCAGCAAGTGCATCCAAGATTCCTCATTTCCCTTGCTTGCGGCAGATTGGGTTATGGACAAGTTTTGGGTAGTTTTATGGTGTAGAATGGATGGGGAATGGTATGGAAAGGTTTAGGGTGAGTGTGGAGGAGTGTTTGATGGTTGGAGGGTGGTAGAGAACTCGGCAAAGATGGTGGAATAAGGTGGAGTGGCTGTTATGTTTTCTAGGCACTAGAATGATGTTTTTAGGGTGTTTTGCTGCCTAGGGTGAGTATGGACGAATTTTCTGCATGAATGATGAATATGGGAGGTTCAACCCTTTGCCAAGGGTTGTAAACATGTATATATAGGCCCCAAAAAACCTAGAGAATCAGATTAGGCAGTGGGGAAATGCACAGCAAGGAGGGTGAATTTGTGGTGTGCAATGGTCCAAGGATGAAAATGGAGCAATGATGCAAAGTATGGAGGGTAAAATGGAGTGGTATTTCAGCTAGGGAGCATGAATGATTGTGTTCATTGCATGGAAATGAAAAGGGGAGGTGAAATGTTTCAGAAATTAGTTAAAGGTGCAGCAACATGTGTTGCACAAGGCATTGGATCCCAAATGTGGATTATGGTGCATCAATTGGTGCATGGAATGGTTGTGAAATCTGATGGGTGAAGGGAACAAGAGGTATGCAGCAATTGAGTGTGATAATTGAGTGTATTGAGGCATGAAATCAGAAATATTTTAGGGGACAAGGATGATTAAGCATGCATGGGAATCCAAAGGGAATGCTATGTGGATTGCATGGCAAGGATGTGTGTCCTTTTGTGGCTGAGTTCTTGATCATTTGTACATTAATTCTTCATATTCTTAGCCTCTTTAAGTCTTCAATTTCGTCCAAACCTTGGTTCCAAATATGTGACATGCATTCCAAGCTCCATTTTGCTCCAAAATGCTCCAAAATGCATCTTTTTGCCTACTTTGTCCTTAAAATCTGAAAACACACGAAAATGACTTTAAACATTAAAATAACTAAGGAAACACGACATAAATGCACAAGAACAAGCCAACTAAGTCGCATAAATATGCTCCTATCACCTTGTGCTCCATATGTAAGCTATCCATTCCAGCCCAAAACTGCTCTAAAATGCTCCAAAACGCACTTTCTTGCCAACTTTGTCATTTAGACCTACAAACACACGAAAATGGCTTATATCACTATAATAAACAGAAACTAACTATGAAAATGCAAGAAAACAAGCTAACTAAGTTGCATAAATATGCTCATATCAATGTGAACAACGAATTATGCCCATGCGTGTTCATAAAGAAGTCACATTTTGGATTTGCAATCGTTGCAGTTTATGTCGATGACATAAACCTCATTGGGACTCCCACAGAGCTTGAGGAAATTGCTGCACACTTGAAATCAGAATTTCAGATGAATGATCTTGGGAAAATTCGATACTGTCTCGGCCTGGTGATCGAGCATTGCTCGGATGGAATCTTAGTACATCAATCGAACTATACCCAAAAGGTGTTGCATCGTTTTAGTGAGGATAAAGTCAAGCCTTTGAGTACACCCATGGTCGTTCGGACTCTAGATGCTAAACGAGATCCTTTCCGTCCAAAGGAGGATAAGGAAGAGATTTTGGAACCCGAAGTTCCTTACTTAAGTGCAATTGGGGCTTTATTATACTTGGCTCAATGCACTAAACCCGACATCTCCTTCGCTGTGAATCTATTGGCAAGATACAACAATGCGCCCACTTGCAGACACTGGAATGGTGTTAAAGACGCTTTTCGCTACCTCAAAGGTACAACGGATTTGGGCTTGTTCTATACCTGCGAATCTCCAAGTGTTGTTGCCCCCTATGGTACTCGGATTGATGCTCACCTTGTTGGTTACGCAGATGCTGGATATCTGTTTGACCCACATAGAGCACGTTCTCAAATGGGTTATGTCTTTACCGTTGGAGACACCGCTATATCTTGGAGGTCTACCAAGCAAACGCTAGTTGTGACTTCGTCTAACCATGCTGAGATTCTCGCCCTACATGAAGCATCACGTGAGTGCTTTTGGCTGAGAGAAGTTATGGGACATATTCGAAGCACTAGAGGTCTTACATCAGTCGTTGACTTTCCTATGACGATCTTTGAAGATAATGCAGCATGTATCGAGTAGTTGAAGAAGGGATACATCAAGGAAGACAACATCAAGCACATAGCGCCAAAGTTCTTTTACTCACACCAGCAGCAGCAGCATCCGAACATTAAAGTCAAGCAAATATGTTCCCAGGACAACCTGGCTGATCTCTTCACCAAGTTATTGCCCAAGTCTACTTTTCAGAAGCTCGTCCAAGGAATCTGTATGCGTAAATTATCTGAGTTGAATCGTTTGTAGTTCTTTTTTTTAGAAGTTATGTCTAACTCAGGGGAAGTATCTAGAAGCATACTCACATGATCTTAATATACTCTTTTTCCTACGATTAGGAGCATTTTCCCACTAGGTTTTTGCTACCTAACGAGGTTTTAATGAGGCACCCATCTTAGGATGATCATACTCCGTTGAGTTCACTACCTTCGTCTAGTTTGACGTTTGTTTAAGACATTATGCATACTTCTCACTTTTATCCTTAGTCTATGGGTTTTTCCCATGCCTTGGGTTTTACCATAGCGAGGTTTTGTAAGTTGTACTAAAAATGCATACTTCAAATAAATTTGAGACTCGCGATCACCCGTTATGCCGATGACTTCATCAACTATTCTACCTTATCTGCTAAAGATCTGATGCGATGGTTTGTTGAGTACTTACACACTCAAGGGGGAGTGTTGCAATCATATTTAGAATAGGAATGTGATTGTGTAAATCCTAATAGATATGGGAATGTATCTTATATTCCTATTAGGAGTAGATTACCTATTAAATGTTGTAATCCTAAAGGGAAAGGTTTTTACCTATCCTACTACTATAAATAAAGACACAATGGGGTGAATCAAACACACCTCACAATTAAATCAATCTCTTTTCTCTCTAACCATAGTCGGCCCCCTCTCTCTCTCTAAACCCTAGATTGTTCAATCAAATAGACCTACAACACTTTATGTAATTTCTTATTTATTTTTAGAACTTTATGCAATTTCAAATTTATTTTTTGTACTTTATTTAAACACATCAAATAAGATTACATAAACTCACCAAATAAAATTGCATAACCTCACCATATAAACTTAAAAAAAAAACACACTAAATAAGATTACTTAAACTCACCAAATAAACTTAAAAATAAAAAACACCAATTAAATTTACATAACCTCACCAAATAAATTAAAAAAAAAACACACTAAATAAAATTACATAAACTTAAAAAAAACACTTTATTCTTCAACCACAAGCTCAGTTTAATTATCTTCACCTTCTTGCAATCCCCACTGGTGCTCAATCAAGTCATTATGGCAGGTTATGTGCCAATATGGCTCTTGCACTGAAGTGTACCATTGAACGATCAATTCATTGTAACGTCCATCCCGTTCCAATGGCTCGTGTTGCACGGGATCTTTGGTCTGATCATGAGCACAGTAGATACATGTTCTTGAGTTGTTCATCGGATCCGGCTCGTAGTCATCGACAGCATCATAATCATACTCATCTTCCACAATCATGTTGTGAAGAATAATACACGTCATCATGATGGATCGAAGAGTCTCAACATCAAACATTCTAGCAACAACCTTGACAATCACCCAACGAGCTTGCATGATATCAAAACAACGCTCGACATCCTTCCTACACCCCTCTTGACATTTTTCGAAGTGTTTTTCTTTTTCACTCTGTGGATGTGACATTGTTTTGACAAACGTTGACCACCTTGGGTAAATGCCATTTGCAAGGTAGTATGGTCCCTCGTATTTATGACCATTAACCCAATATGTGCATCTCGGCGATTTTCCTTGCAGAAGTTCATCGAACACTGGAGATTAGGTAAGGACATTTAGGTCATTCATCGAACACTGGAGATTAGGTAAGGACATTTAGGTCATTCTGAGCTCCTGGAACACCAAAAAAAGCATGTCAAATCCATGTATCAAATGAAGCCACCGCTTCTAAAATGATACTTTTGGCTTATTTTCTGTCGCCATAAGCTCCTTGCCATGCACTTGGACAGTTTTTCCAAGTCCAGTGCATGCAGTCGATGCTTCTAATCATGTCAGGGAAGCCTCGCATCTCACCCTTCCTCAGAAGCCTTCGCATGTCCTTTGGCATGGGTTTCCGGAGGTACTCATTAGTGTAGAAGGCTTCAATTGCAGAGCAAAACCGCATCAGGGACTCCATAACAGTTGTTTTTCCCATCCTCGTGATCTCATCCACTTGATCTGTAGATGCTCCATATGCAAGCATTCACAAGGCAGCCGTAATTTTTTGCTCAGGAAAAAGACCTAGAACATGAAAAGCATCCTCTTTTTGCACAAAGTATGGATCATGCTTGCAAATAGCACTCATGATTTTGTCGAACAAACTTCTTTGCATTCTAAAACGACGTCTAAAAACATGATAAGGGAATACGCTATTAGGAATAAAATAATCTTCCAAGAGATCTTTACCTCGTATTTCCCTTTTTCTATCGAAGTTTGCGGTACGTCTAGGTTTGACTATCTGACCCACAGCTTCCATGACACGGCGGGAGGCCCTCTGCCTTCTATGGTTATCATCCTCATCCTCCTCCATTGCGAAAGCCTCATCTCCACCTTCCTTGAGATTGACCAGTTCTTCCTGTTGTGCCAACAACCTTTTCTGTTGCTCCTTAAGCTGTTTATACACTCTCCTTGAAGAAGACATTGTAAGAACTTAAGATTTGAAAACGATGAAGAAGGATTCTGAGCTAAAAATAAGGATTGAGTTTGGTGTGAGGATGGATGTAGGGATGTAGGGTTTATATGGACAAAAAAAAAGAAAGGATGAGGTTCTGGACAATGCCATATGGCACTACGTGATTGGTTGAAAATCTTATCGGAAATCTATCCACAAAATAGTACGTTCGGATAATGACACGTGGCGTGATAAGATTGGTTGAAAATCTTATCGTAATCTTGGCTAAATTATTGTAAACAGATAGCGACACATGGCGTGTCGGGATTGGTTGAAAATCTTAGTGGAAATCTATTCACAAAATAGTACGTTCGGATAATGACACGTGCCGTGATGAGATTGGTTAAAAATCTTATCCGAAATTAAAACTATTTTATTTATTTATTCTTTTAAAAAAAATTAAAATATTTTAAATGGGCTGGGTGCCAGCGCATTTTGTTGGGGTGGAGATCGTTTGTGCCAGCGCATTTTTTTAGGGATGGAGATGCATTTGGCCTATTACTGTTCATTGGGGTCTATCATTGTTCACTGAATGAATTAAATAGGTTGGGTGCTAACGCATTTTTTTAGGGGTGGAATTGCTCTGATAAACTCGTCTGCAGCCTAAAAATTTAACAAACCAAAGCATCAATCACGTTAAATTATAAATACCCATGAGCAAAAGTTGACCTTCATTATCAAGAATCTTTCATTATTTTTTGGACTGCTGGGTTTTGGCTCCCAGTACAAAGTAAAATCAAAGCAACTTTACATAGCGAATGATTTATAAACAAACGACTGCAAACTGCAATTTCTTTTTGCTTTCGTGTGAACAATGAAAGACTGATGGAAAGCAAAGACATACTTATTCACGAAGGCATCAAGATTAATTAATTAATTCAAAACATTTATTTATTTTATAGAAAAACATATAAATATATATATATATATATATACATATCTCTATTTTTTTTGTCAAAAAAAAATATATATATATATATATGTTATATATAATAAAGCCCTAACATTGTTCATAAGAACAGTATAATGACGGCATTGCCCCCGTTTTTCTGTTTAAATTGTTTTGTCTTTTTCTTTCTTGCACAGTGAAATGACCAAAAAGGCAGAACATACGTGCTGCTTTTATACGATAATGCGTTGTCATCTACTGTGCGTGTCGTCTCCCTTTTTCTCTAGTTCACAGCGATCGCAACCCCCCCCCCACTGTGCGTGTCGTCTCCTCTCTATTTGGTTTACCTTTTCACTGCCCGATAACTCTCGCTGCCTTTTTCTCTAGCTCACAGCGATCACCCCCCCCCCCCCAAAAAAAACCTTCAAACCTTCAAACCAACAAATTCAATTTCGCACCTCTCACACCTAATCTAAACCCTCACACCTATCCCTCGTGACTTCACTATCAAGTATTCGAGGTATGGAACTCTGAATCTTCCTTGACAAATCTTTTCACCTTTTCATTTGGGTTTTTTTGAATTTCAGAAAATATTCTCTTCCCAGGGTTCGATTTTTTTATTTTTATTTTTAATTTTAGTTGTTTTGTCCTAATTTTGATGAGAGCAATTTCACCTCTAAAAAAATACGCTAGCATCCAGCCCATTTAATCTACTAAGTGAACATTGATAGACCCCAATGAACAATAATAGGCCAAATGCATCTCCACCTCTAAAAAAATACGTTGGCACCCAGCCCATTTAAAATATTTAATTTTTTTAAAAGAATAAATAAATAAAATAGTTTTAATTTCGGATAGGATTTTTAACCAATCTCGTCATGCCACGCGTCATTATCCGAACGTACTATTTTGTGAATAGATTTCCGCTAAGATTTTCAACCAATCCCGACACGCCACATGTCATTATTTGTTTACAATAATTTAGCCAAGATTACGATAAGATTTTCAACCAATCTTGTCACGACACGTGTCATTATTCGAACGTACTATTTTGTGGATAGATTTCCAATAAGATTTTCAACCAATCCCGATGTGTCACGTGTCACTTCCTGTTTACAATAATTTAGCAAGATTTTGATAAGATTTTCAAACAATCACATAGTGCCATGTGGCATTGTCCAGAACCTCATCTTTTCTTTTTTGTCCATATAAACCCTACATCCCTACATCCATCCTCACACCAAACTCAATCCTTCTTTTTAGCTCCGAATCCTTCTTTATCGTTTTCAAATCTTGAGTTCTTATAATGTCTTCTTCAAGGAGAGTGTATAAACAGTTTGAGGAGTAACAGAAAGGGTTGTTGGCACAACAGGAATAATTGGTCAATCTCGAGGAAGGTGGAGATGAGGCTTTCACAATGGAGGAGGATGGGGATGATGACCATAGAAGGCAGAGGGCCTCATATTCCCTCCATGTCATGGAAGTTGTGGGTCAGATAGCCAAACCCAGAAGTGCCACAAACTTCGATAGAAAAAGGGAAATACGAGGTAAAGATCTCTTGGAAGATTATTTTATTCCTAACAGCGTATTCCTTGATCATGTTTTAGACGTCATTTTAGAATGCAACGAAGTTTGTTTGACAAAATCATGAGTGCTATTTGCAACCATGATCCATAGTTTGTGCAAAAAGATGACATTTTTCATGTTCTAGGTCTTTTTCCTGAGCAAAAAATTATGGTTGCCTTGCGAATGCTTGCATCTGGAGCATATGCAGATCAAGTGGATGAGATCGTGAGGATGGGAAAAACAACTGTTCTAGAGTCATTGATATGGTTTTGCTCTGCAATTGAAGCCCTCTACACCAATGAGTACCTCCGAAAACCCACACCAAAGGACATGCGAAGGCTTCTAAGGAATGGTGAGATACGAGGCTTCCTTGACATGATTGGAAGCGTCGACTACATGCACTGGACTTGAAAAAACTGTAAGTGAGTGGCAATGAGCTTATGGCGACAGAAAGTGAGCCAAAAGTATCATTTTGGAAGCGGTGGCTTCATTTGATACATGGATTTGGCATGCTTTTTTTGGTGTTCCAGGAGCTCAAAATGACCTAAATATCTTTGCCCAATCTCCACTGTTCGACGAACTGCTGCAAGGAAAATCACCAAGATGCACATATTGGGTTAATGGTCATAAATGCAAGGGACTATACTACCTTGCAGATGGCATTTACCCAAGGTGGTCAACATTTGTCAAAACAGTGCCACATTCACAGAGTGAAAAAGAAAAACACTTTGTAAAGAGGGGTGTAGGAAGGATGTCGAGCTTTGTTTTGGTATCCTGTAAGCTCGTTGGGCGATTGTCAGGGTTGCTACTAGAATGTTTAATGTCGAGGCTCTTCGATCCATCATGATGACGTGTATTATTCTCCACAACATTGTTGTGGAAGATGAGTATGATTATGATGTCATCGATGAACACGAGCCGGATCCAATGAACAACTCAAGAGCATGTATCTATTAATAAAAATAAATAAGAAATTACATAAAGTACTAAAAATAAAGACGAAATTACATAAGAAATTAAATAAAGTACTACATATAAATACGAAATTATACAAAGTCTCTGGAGTTAGGATATGTGGTGCTAGGATCTTCGTTGCTAGGATTTGTGTAGCTAGAACCCCCTCAACTTGTTTCCGCATCTCTTGCACGCCTCATTTGCACGATGTCTCTTTTTTCCAATGTCTAAAAATATTTTGAATTCGGAGACAGTCTTACTAAAGGCTTGTTCATAGTGTCACGATCTGCTTAAGCCATCCTTTATTCTCTAAACATCTCATTTTCTCGATTAAGTGCTTCTCTAATCATCTCGTTCTCTCAATTAACTATTTCTCTTTGTCTCTCAGCCGCCGTATCACGTCTCTCAGTAGTTGCTAATATTGCTGCCATAGCAGCAGCTTTTTCCTCATTTCTAGCCGTTTCCCACGCCATGCTCAGTTCACCTTGGCGAGCAAGTTTGTCCATATATTTAGTGTAGTCATTTTGGGAAGAACTACTTTTTTTCTTTAATGCCTTTTTACCTTGAGGCCTGAGGGACTGACGAGTCGGTTGGGTATCCGACACTTCTTCAACCGTCTTTTCCGTGTCTTCAAATGTGTCGCCTTTTTGTTCGGCTGTGTCTGCTTCTGGCGAACTGTGTAGACCCATGCCGTGCATGACAACTTCTGGACCAGTTGCCACAATTTTGTATTTGGGGCAATCTTTGACAATTTGCCAACATTCCCATCTGCTGAATGATTTGTTCTGGTTCTTTGCATTGTAGAATGCTTGTGCTTGTAGGGTCTATAAATGTGGGATAAGACAGCATTAAAAAATGCGGGTGTAACACAAATAAATAAATTGAAATATTGATGCGGGTGGAATGCATATAACTAAATAAAAATATTGTCACCTAATCCGCTAAACTTGTCCCACTATGCATATTACTGGAAGCATGAGAGATGACGTTTTTCCAACAAGTAAAGGATGCGTTGAGTTTTTTCCAACAACCTTGAAGACCTTGACTACTTCTGGCATGTTTTCCATGTACATCGCAAAACGCTTTCGTAATTTTACTCCACATTTCTCGCTTATCTATCTCATTACCTGTAATCGGGTCATGAGTAGTGTGAACCCAACATTCACATAGCATAACATCTTCAATGAGCTTCCACGAAGTAATTTTTTTCTCTAAAAGTGTAGAAAATATTGAAATGTAGAAAGTGTAGAATGTGTAGAAAATATTGAAATGTGGTGTAAGGTGGAAGATGAGGGTTAGGTATTTATAGAAATTTTTTTTCTTCATAATTTTTAATAATTTTTAATTTAGTTAATTAATTTGGACCGTTGGATTTGAAAAATATTCAAATCCAACAACCTATAAGGTGCCACGTGGCCAACGGTCATAATTCCAACCGTTATGTTTTTTTTTTAATTTTTGGGGGAAAAACGTGGACCGTTAATCTGTGATCGGACGGTCCAGATCAAAATTCAAATTCAAATTTTTTTGACCGTTGGTAATCCAACGGCCCAGGCCGGGCCATATAGCCTCCCCATCTGATGGTTGAGTGCGCCTGCGCATGCGAGACCCTGTCTAATTCCTTGTCGGCTACTCGCGCCCAGTCGGGCTTGCTTGCCACGCGCCTGGCGCAAAATAAAATTGAACTTCCGTCCAACGCCACGTTGGCGTCAGCATGGCATCATATAGGTTGATCCATGCATCTATCGATTTTGGGCTGGCCTAAAGACTAGCTTGTGTTGGGTGCCAGCCTATCTGTTGGGCTGGAGTGGAAAGCCTGGGTGCCTGGCCATTATTTTGGCTGGGTGCTGGCGTATCAGTTCCCTGGTGGAACTGCTCTGATTAGATTTTGAAATTTCTTTTTTCCCAAATCCACATCGACATGGGTTTATGGTTGTTTTAAGGAAGTGGAAGAAGACAATGGCATCTGCTTAACTCAAATCTTTTCTTTCAATGGTAAATTAAAAATAAGCAAGCGTATGCGAAGTTGGAGGAATCAGCAGTTGAAGTTGAGCACTTGCCTTTGAAGGCACAAAAAGGGGGTGTCTGGTAAAGGATCACCTCACCTCACCTTTATATATATTTTATGTTGAAATTTGGTTTTATTTTCTTATTTGGATTTTCAGATTGAGTAAAGTTTGATGCTTTATGTGTTTAAGTGGGCGTGTGATTTTTTTTCAAGTCATATTTTAAGCGATTTGTTTTTGTACACGGTATGAGTCAGTAAACATAATGACAGGAAGAAGACTATGGTTTAGATAAAACAAGTTAATTTGCAGTCTTCTGTTAAGATCATATGTATTTATAGTGTTCTGAAAAGATTATTTGTGTTCCTATTCTTTGCTAGAATGCTTTTGCATAAATTTCTTACATTTCTACACATCTATTCTAATCTCATGTATATTTGCTTGCAATTTTGTAGCGGAATGAAGATAGATCCTATCCGAAGTTTATTACCTTTTCAGTCGATTGAAGGGTTGATAACATCCATAAAGGTTAGAGATGAAGCGTTTGATGAAGGCAAGCCATCTTTGTAGACTTTTCAGCTCATGCAAGTTCCTTGGCTCAAGCACGCTTTGAATGGCCTTGATCTTTGACTGGTCCACTTCAATGCCATGGTGCTTGACAATGAAATCGAGGAACTTCCCAAAAATGACGCCAAATGCACGCTTCAACGGGTTCATTTTGAGGTTGTAGTGTCGTAGTTTGACGAACAACATTCATAAATCCTTCAAGTGATCGGATCTTTTCTTGGTCTTGACAACTACGTCATCTACGTAACATTCTACGTTTTTGCGTAGCATGTCATTGAAGATTTTTTGCATTGCACGTTGATATGTAGCCCCAACGTTTTTCAAGCCAAATGGCATTACCTTGTAGCAGTAAATACCTTTTGGAGTACGGAAGGCTATTAGTTCCTCGTCTTCGGTAGCCATGCGGATTTGATTGTATCCATATGAGCTATCCTTGAATGATAGTGCCTCATGGCTAGTGGTCGCATCCACTATGATTTCGATGATTGGCAAAGGAAAGTCATCATTCGAGCAAGCATCGTTGAGGTCTCGGAAGTCTACGTAAACATGTATTTGTCCAGATTTTTTAAGGAAAATGACGATGTTGGAGATCCATTTAAGGTATTGTACCTCTCGAATGAAGCTAAGGATCAATAACGTCTTTGAGTTTACTTTATCGGCTGTGTTCCAGGCTTAACTGCAAGACGATGCACAGCGATGGTAGGGTTAAGGCCGGGCATTTCTTTGTAGGTCCAAGTAAAGACGTCTTTGTACTCCAAGAGCAGTTGGTAGTAATCCTCGATCTCATTCGCACTTAGCAGTGCACTTACGAAGATAGGCTTCGGTTTCTTGCTTGTGCCTAGATTGAGCTCCTTAAGATCATCAACCATGGCTTGCCCCCCATCCTCGAGTTGTGGTGGCACCTCAGTGATGTCCTCCTCGTGATGTGGAAGACGTCTTGGACCTCTTCTTAAGTGTCATCCTATTGAGCTTGTTGGCGTGAAGATTGGCTAGTGTGGATGATGGTGCGTCTCATTACCTTCAGTGGACCTTTTGTGTCAACCTCCAAGGTTGCTTGGCGTTTCATCTTTGAAGGAATCGAGCTTCGAACGTTACCTTTTCTACTAGACTGTCAAGCTTTTCTTCATTTGGCTTTGTCTTCCTCTTTCTAGAAGGCTTCTTGGTTTCTTTAAGTGCTTTCAAGGCCGACCGTCATGGAGGAGAGCTAGTTGTGTTGCTTTGTTTCTTGGGTTTTGACAACCTTTTGAATACAGAGATTTGAGGTGTTGGCATGTTAAGCCGTTTGAAGATAGAAGTTTCGTCTTGACCACCAATACGATCAAGTGCCAAAATTCTGGGTTTTGAACGACTCAACCTATCGAAGACTGACATTCGAGGGGTGAGTTCAGGCTTCTCTTGATCTTTTTCAACACTTACACTGATGTGTTGAGTGCTAGCATTTTTCACTTTGCTTGAAATCTTCACGGGTGTATTTGGTGTGAAGCCAAGCCTAACTTTATTGTTGTCAACTTCGTAACCATGCTCCTTCAACATCTTTAGAGCCTCGGTAAGGTCATGTTCTTTGTTGTTGACGGTATTTGCATTCTTTTTTCCAAGATTTGAAGAGGAGGCGAAATCGTACCCAGCCTTTGACATGAGTTTGTAGGCTTTTGGGTCAAAACCTTCTTCAGTCCTTTTGGTTGGAAGAGATTTTGGTTCTGCCCCATTTGGCAGGGGTTTTACAAAACCTTATGATGGTTTTGAAACTTTAGCGTTGCCTAGCTGTGTAAGAGGTAAAACTTCATTTATCTTGAGCAACTTTACATCATCCTTGTGTAGCTGTTTGTTGGCTTTGCTTGCTCCAGTTTCAAATGGGAATTGCCCATTCTTTCTTCTCGACATGGGGATGTATCGGAAGACAAGTGTGTTTGATCATTTTGAGGGTGTCACACTCCCTTTGGTTGTTGTGGGTTTGGCAGGCTCATCATCGTCTTTGTTTGAAGATGGCACGGCTTCCCCTTCTTACTTCTTGGGCACGACTTTCCACTCTTGCTTTTTGGGTGCGGCTTTGCCAGTGGATTTGATCTCCTTTGGAGGAGCTTCGGGCACTGATAGGAGCATATTTATGCGACTTAGTTAGCTTGTCTTCTTGCATTTTCATAGCTCGTTTCTACTTATTATAGTGTTTTAAGCTATTTTAGTGTGTTTGTAGGTCTAATTGGTAAAGTTGGCAAGAATGTGTAATTTGATGCATTTTGAAGCACTTTTGGGCTGAATTGGATTGCATGCATGTGGAGCACAAGGAATGGACGTTTTTGAAGATCAAATGAAGTTATGAACGTGCTAAAGAGATGGAGAAATCGATTCAAGACTTGGAAGATGAATACTCAGCTGTAAGGGCACCTAAATCCCTTCTAGAAGGCCTATCCCTTCACTTAAACACATGCCGCACCACCCTTTCTAGAAGCCCTAGAAAGGTGGCGCCCCAAAGCTTTCTAGAAGCTTAAGAACCTGCCACAAGACTTCATTTCTAGAAACCCTAAATAGGTGCCGCACCTTATACTTTTATAAGCCTAAAAATCTGCCACAAACCCTAGTTCTTTTCCACCTTGGATTGGGCCAAGCCTTTTTCTACAAAACCCTAGCCTTTTCCCATCAGGATTTGTGAAAACCCTAGCCTATAAATATAAGTTTTTTAGCCAAAATTCGTACACCATCCCCTTACCATCAAAACACATCTTGCCGCACCCTTCATTCACCATTCTTGCGATCCATACAATTCCATACACATTCAGCCGCAACATTTCACCCTCATCAACCATCATTCATCATCCTACACAAGAATACACAATCCATCATCCCCAAAACCACCAACCACACCTTATGCCGCAGCAAGGAAGAAGGAGGAGAGCCCTTGGACGTGCTTGCCATTCGAGTTAGAGTTGCTGGAACATTTTAGGTGTAATCTTTCTTTTGTTTTCAATTTTTAAATTCAATAATCTTTGTTTTGTGAGTATGAGGAACTAAACCCCTCTTAGGTAGGGGGAATTTTGAAACCATGGCTATATTTGCAATATGATTTGATTACATCCAGTTGTGATTTCATGAATTGTGAATTCAATTTACTTATCTGTTTGAATTAAAACTTGTTTGTGTATGTGGGTTGAGAGTGCACACTTAATTTGCATGCATAAATATGATGCTAGGATATAAGGGAGTTTCACCTAATCGTTATGAGCTTATATTCATAAGTAGTAAATGTTGTTAGTCACAATCATGTTAAGTAAATTCCTGGCATAAGTATCATGCGCTTTCATAGTTACGAATGCCTTGTCAACACTTATGATTTTCATAGAACTTAATGATCTTTGATTGTTTCTCTATTATGCGCTTTCATGTAGGGAACTTTTGAGGAATAATTTAATTGCGATGCGCTATTTCCATTCAATTCAATGACTTAAGGAAAATCTGAGGGTTAATTTAAGCGTACCTAATTAACTTGGGGTGTTAAGGTTCATGGTTCATTGAAAAAGCAACTGGAAATTGTTTTGTATGCAAGTGTGTCATGTGTGGAGAAAGACCTTCTAGCTAGCCCTTCATCCATAGTTTTTCCCAAATTCGTGCAAGTCTGCCTAGTTTTAATTTATGCTTAGTTTTACTTTATTTTCGTCCAAAACCAAATTCCCCTTTACTTTAGTGTGTCTAATTAATTAGAATCTGTCCTAATTGTGTTTTTAAGTGTTTGGAGTTAAGTTAAAACCAATTTTCGTCCAAAATTATGTTTAGAGTCAGAAACTGCCCAGTTTGTGTTTTTAGGCAGTTTTGAGTGTTTTTAGCTTATTTTGAGTCTTGTGAACTTGTTTTGAGTCTTTTAAGTCTAGTTAAGTGTTTTAAAGCTTAGTTTTATCTATTTGAGTCAGTTTAAAGTGTTTTAGCAATCCCTCATAATCCCCGGTTTAAGAACGATCCCTACTTACATATATACTACAATTGTCAAAAGAGGGTTTAATTTGTGTGTTAAGTTAATTTTCGCATCAGGCACCATTTCTTTATCCATGTAGAACTTGGTGTTCCTGAAGTGTGATTCAGCTTCAGTGAATGGCTTGGTGTCGCCTTGTATCACCTTCCCTCATTCTCGATGGAATTTTAAGAATTGGCGGAGGATGGATGGCATTACTCCATTTTATGGATCCAAGGCTTTCCTAAGGGCAAGCTGTAGGAAGTTCGTGCATCAATTATGTGAAATAGCGTGCTTGACTTGAGTTCGCCAGTGGTCATCTCGGCTCGGATCATACCCATCGCTCTTTGTCCTCCTTGGTTAAAACCTTATATTAGGAGGGGGTTTCAGGATAGTTCATCTACCTTAATACCGATTATGGTCATTGTTGATTTTGGCATGATGTTTATGGCTAATCCACCATCCACAAGCATGCGGTTGACTTTATGCTCTCTCACGTACCCAGAGATGAAAATAAGACGGTTGTGAGGCTTTGACCCTAGTAGTAAGTCTTCGTCAGTGAAGTTGATTGTGTCATTGGTGGCACAGCATGTGGCATATTCATGTGGCCAAAGTTTTATGCCTTCGTCCTTACTTTCTTCCACCTCGTGGTCGTCGGGACTCGCCAAGATCGCTACTAGTGCTCTTCGTATCTCCTTGGGCAATCGCAGCGCTTCATCGATTCTAAAGTGTGTTGACAAGCCTTCTTTGGGCGTGAAGGTCTTCTCTTCCTTGATGGTGATAGCTTTGCCTTTCGAGGGCTCTTCTATCTTTATTTCAACCATGTGGCAAGCAACGGTAGTGCACTATCGGAAGAAACCCTTCAGGAAGTACCCATGCAAGGAGACGGGAATGCATGGCTCTTACTCCATAGGTTCCCTAGTGTACGTTGGCTTAGCAACTCTTACATTTCTTTTAGGCTTCCTAATGTTGTGGCGGCGGTGCATTCTCCCTTGCTCCACCTTTGGCCATGTGACTTGTGGTCTTGGCTTCCTTGTCTTTTTGTAGGTCACCAGCGTCTAACCTTTTTCATCGTCGATAGGTGCATCTTGGTCCTTTACCCCCAGCGATGGTTGTGCAGAAATTGTCGGGCAGCTTGAGCATGGACGAGAGTGGGCATGCATCACTTGGAGAGGCACGAGATCGAATGATCCAAACACAATCGTAGTAGCGTAAGGATTAAGCGTTTGCTAACCGGATGACTCATGATACGATGGTATTTGCAGTACCTAGGATCGTTAACGCGATTCATCTCTTCAAGGCGCTTACATTTAGGTAGCTCGATTACTTTCTTCTCCAAAAGTTCGTCTAGCATTGCGGCCACGTTAGAGTCCGAAAAAGGGTACGTCTTCTACTCATGTTCCCTCAAGGTTTTTTTGTACCTATCTTGGGTGCGAGAAGGCTCACCTCTCCTCATCTCCTTCGTTTTGTTTCTGAATGAGATCTTAACGGGTGCGGATGAGGGCTTGATGGGGGTAGCATTGACAGTAAAAGCTTCATTGGTGGGCTTCTTCCTAGTCTTGTCCATCTTCGGAATAAACACCTTGTCCTTTTTTAAGTCGGTGATTGGCTCTTTTTCCCATGATTGGCGATACTCAACTCCATGTTGTGGGATCGAGTTGCCAACTCCTCAAACGTTCTTGGTTTTATACCTTGGAGGATGTAATGTAACCCCTAGTGCATGCCTTGAACACACATCTCAATGGCGGAGGTTTCAGAAAGCCGATCTTTACAATCTAGACTTAATGAACGTCATCTGTTGATGTAGTCGAAGACAGGTTCGTCCTTCCACTGCTTTGTACTTGTCAGCTCCAGCATGCTTACTGTGCAGCGAGTACTGTAGAAGCGGTTGAGGAATTCTCTTTCAAGCTGATCCTAGTTGTTGATAGATTCGGGCATAAGGTCGATGTACCAGTCAAATGCTTTACCTTTCAGTGAGCGCACAAATTGCTTGACGAGGTAGTCTCCCTTCGTCCCAGCATTGTTGCAAGTTTCGATGAAATGGGCAATATGTTGTTTGGGATTGCCCTTTCCATTGAATTGCATGAATTTTGGCGGCTGATAACCCTTTAGCATCCTCAAGGTGTCAATCTTCTTAGAGTAAGGCTTTGAATACAACAAAGAGTCATGTGAGCTCCCTTCATAGTGCGTCTTGATGGTGCTAGCGATCATCTCCTACAGCTGCTCGATAAAGAGATATCCTATGAGCGTCGTTGCTTGGTCCAGCTTCTCCTCGGCTTTTTCTATTGGAGGCTCATCATCTTCTTCAGTTTGCTTCTTTTGTAGGTCAACCTTTGGGTCACGGTCAACTTTTTCGTCATGTTGCACCTCTAGTCAGCTAACGAGTATGGCAATTTGCAAGTTCTTTTCCTCTATGGTTGCAGTTGCTTTATTCATTTAAGCATGCTGCTCCTCGATGGAAGTTGCACCTGTAGTCATGACTTGCATGGCTACGGGATATGAGCTGCTACTTGAGTCGGCATCAGAAGTCAATGACTCGGAGTACCTCCTTAGGCTTTCTTCCTTTGGCGCCCTTAGCGAGGCTAGGGTGATCACAGGCTCATGCCTTGGGTGCTCTTATTCATTCGGTAGAGTTGATGTAGGGGTGGAAGGCACGGCAGAGAGAGCTCTTGCCTTACTTCTCGTTATGACACCCAAAGAGCCACCACTTGCGGCAAGGATGTTCTTGTTCTTTGCATTGGTTGCAAGAACAGCTTGATCATTTCTTGATGCCATGTATTTTTCTTATGGATTTGAAGACAGAGATGTCCTACTGGGCGTGCCAAATTTGTAAACACGAAAATTATGTAACAAATGAAACGAAAACATGTGTACAAAATATATTTGTATTGATTTGAATTTGTAGGTTACAATCTCTGTTTACAATTTTGCTTTAATTCAGTCTTCAAATTTGACGTAGATGCGTAGGTTTCCAAGGATCGCCATGACTTGATCTTGGACGAACGATCAAACGGTTGCTTCAAGTTTTGAGCTTTAAACGATGCATGGATGGTTTTCACCTCAAAGCTATGGCAAAGGTAGTGTTGGTGTAGTATTTCGTTGATTTAAGGGTCTTGGTGACTTGATCTTGAAACAAACGTTGTTACAAGTTTTGAGCTTACAACAAAATCTTAAAGAAGTCGGCATAAGTGCTTGTTGATTCTTCAAGGAGAGTGCTTCGGCTTTGCTCAAAAGAAAGCTTCGGCTTTGGTTGTACGTTTTTTGAAGAGAGCTTTGGCAGCGTATTTGTCTTCAAAAATTTGTGCAGAGGTTCTCCTTGTGTGCATTTTTCAACCCCCTTGTGTGTCTTGGGTCCTTGTATGTATAGACTTCCGAAGCCATGCCTTTGGATGGATTTGGCCTTGATTTGTGTCTTGATTCGTCCATGGGAGAATTTGTGTCTTAATTTCAGCCACCTTCCTCATATTGGCCGAAATTTATAGGCTTTGTTGCCTATTTGTGAGCAATCTTCAATTCTTGCTTGTTTTGTGAAGATGCTTTGGCTTTATTTCTGGTTTTGAGAGATTTTGGGCCCCTTGCCGATTTTAAGGGGGATTTTCTCATTTTTGCCTAATTTTGGGAATGTTTTACACTTCCTTTGCTTGATTTGTGCCACATGTCATTGATGACTTGTTCATTTGTGATGAGTCATATGCCACATGGAGCTTTGTAATGCATCATTTGTATGCAACGAAATTTACATGTCTGCACATTCATAGTAATTATTTAAATAAATATTGAATTACATACAGTAACAATTATAATTATAATTTAATATTTAAATAACTATGAATATATAACTATTATGTTGTAATAAATATTTAAATATTTAAATTATTGGTAAATATTCATATAACTATTATTAATATGTAGTAATATGCAAGCGTATACGAGGTTGGAGGAATCGGCAGTTGAAGTTAAGCATTGGCCTTTGAAGGCACAAAGAGGGGGTGTCTAGTAAAGGATCACCTCACATCACCTTTTTCTCTTCTTCTTTTTTTTTTTTTTTTTTTTTTTTTTGTTTAAATTTGGTTTTATTTTTTTATTTGGATTTTCAGATTGAGTAAAGTTTGATGCTTTATGTGTTTAAGTAGGTGTGTGATTTTTTTTCAATTCATATTTTAAGCGATTAGTTTTTGTACACAGTATGAGTCTGTAAACATAATGATAGGAAAAAGGCTATGGTTTAGATAAAACATGTTAATTTGTAGTCTTCTGTTAAAATCATCTCTATTTATAGTGTTCTAAAAAGATTATTTGTGTTCCTATTCTTTGCTAGAATGTTTTTGCATAAATTTTCATACATTTCATACATTTCTACACATATATTCTAATCCCACGTATATTCTTTTGCAGTTTTGTAGTGGAATGAAGATAGGTCATATCCAAAGTTCATTACCTTTTCAGTCTAATAAAAAGATCAGAGTCCGTGTATGCAAAATTTGGAGACCTAAAGTTATAGGAAAGGATATTATGTTTGGCAATCTTCAATGTATATTGGTTGATGAAATGGTAAGAATTTTGTTTTTTTAGGTTTTTAATTTTGATAATACCATGATCCATGAATTTATCAATAATGTTGACCTAAATTTGGCAGAAAAAGGTATATATATTTTAGTTATTCGCAAACATATAGGTGACCTTTCCTAAGAAATGGAAGAAATTAGATATCTACATTAAATGGTTATTAATTAAAAAATAAGTAATAAAGCAAATTTGAAAATATATGTTGAATAGGTTTAAAATTATGATCGTTACCAAAAAATTTTGAATGAGATTTAGAGGAAGACCAGATAGATTGTTCTCCACTCTTCTTCTTATCTCCCAAATAAGAAATGTCATCACTCCGTCTTAAAAACATCTTCCTGGTCATCATTGCCAATGCTTGAATTAGATAAGAAGGAAGGCCTACTAGATTTCTCTTCAAACCTCATATCACCAAAATGACTTTACACCAGTGTTGCTCGACTGTCTCTTCACACGCACTTCACCCATAGGATTGCATTTGGAAGGCCTACTTGATTTATCATCTGATCTCATATAACCCAAATAAGGTGTTTTATCAGGTTTCGTTCCAGTTTGCACCAAACTTACATACACATTAGTGTTGCTGGACTCTCTTTTCGTACTCACTTCACTTAAAGAGTCATGATTTTATTAACTGTTGTATGATATGTTTGTCTAGATTATACTTCTCAACTATTGTGTAACAATATATTAATCATTATTAATAGCTTGCAGATTCTTAAATTCTCTTATAAATGAATAAGAAAATCATTTTATTGGATTATATATATATATATATATTTTTTTTACTTTAAATGATGTATTGTTCATATTTATCTTCCTAATTTTTTTAATTTATTTTTAATCATGTAGAAATATGCAATTCAAGCCTCTGCAAAAGAAATGGATTATGAGTACGTTGCTCCAAAAATTAAATCTAATCATATTTATGAGATCACACACTTTTCTATCAGTCATTGTAAACCATCTTACAAAATTGTCCCCCATGACGCGCAAGTGTGCTTCAATACAAAAACAAAATTTGAAGAGTTACCAGATGTTCATCCACACATTCCCTCACATTAGTTTTACTTACTTGATTATTCTCAGTTGTCTTCTCGTATCGATCGATATGATATTCTCACAAGTAATTGTACGTGTGTGTGTGTGTGTATATATATATATCAGTTTAGTATCATTTTGTCAATATCTTTTTAAGCATTTTGAGATCTGACTACAATCTTTGGACAAATTTTGAGATGTTCTGGGACGCATCATTGCAATAAAGCCTTTGGAGGACAGAATGATCGGTAATGAGAGAATCGAGAAAATATGCGAAGTTAAGTTGCAAAATATCAGGTAAATAATATATCAAGACATCAAAATTTCTTAAAATAGCTGCACATCTTATTCAAAATGCTATTTTTTTTTCTTAATATCCATTCACTTAGGAAAGAAGATGTTAACCTGACGCTGTGGTGACACTGCAAGGACCTTTGATTTCAAAGCTCTGGAACACTTGACACCACCAGTTTTAGGTGTTTTTACAAGCCTTAAGGCTAAACGATTCAAAGGTATGAAAATTTTCGATTCTATTTTCAATTGTTCATATTTATTGTATAAAATAATGATTTAATTCCTCATCTATAAACAACTAGAAAACATTGTGCTGAATAACAGTATTTTCACAATGATTTTCATCAATCAAGACATTCATGAGGTAGCCCCTTACAAAACAATGTTAGTTCCTAAGTTTTAAATAATTTAAAATATTTTTTTCATGTTGAAATTGAGTATGAGGGGAAAAATATGGATATACCTATTTACTAATGATATGCATATAAATATGAAATTGTTATTTCAAGTAAGCACATCTGGAAATACAACGTTTATATATTTATTTTTAGTTTACATGTTTCTAAAATTAAAAAGGCTATGATCTAGCTTTTTTTAGTTTAAGTCTTACCAAATACTTCGCTACAACTACCTAAAATTGTATGTTACAAACTAGCAGACTTTTTTTTTTTAATATTGTAAACTTATGCAAGCTATGTGCAAACTTGGCAAGGTTTGTCTGGTTGACTAGAATTGTTTAAAAAAAAGATGTATACTACATATTGTTGTTGTTGCTGTACAGTAGATGAAGTGGAATTTGTTTTCCTTTAAGGTCAAAATAGATTAGTTTATTAAAATTCATGATATTTTTTTTTCTTATTTGCAAAAAAAAGTCTCTCATAAGAATGTGTCCATTTTAGTCTGCCATAACAGCATTTGCATATACATTTGGACAAACTTTTGAGAGCCCACACTTCAGAATCACAAGCTGACATACCCCGACCAAGATCAAGGCATGCTGGCCGTCACGTGAGGGTGACGTAGCCATGTGCACAGTGCGGAAGCAATAAAGATAAGAAATATATGAATATTTAAAACCAAATCTACCTAGAGTGCACTACTAAACAAGAAGTGATAGGAGTAAGATACAAAAGTAAATACTCCTAATCAGTGCATAAAAAGTCTAGGTGCAGTCCAGTAGGACAAGTACTAATTATACAGTACCATAAGATGTCCTACAATTATTTTGATAGGTCAGAACCGCCGAAATCCTCAAGGCCACCGATAGCAAGCTTACCTAAAACCTGGAGGGGCGCAAAACAGAAAACGTGAGTGGGCAAAAACAAATGTTTTACAAAACCATTTCATTTATCAACATTTATAACCCCTCGCTGTAAAACATGTATAATTTTTCCCAGAATCAGAATATAAGCATATACATAAATATATATGTAAATATATTAATTCAAATCATGCTTCACAATATCATATTCATATGTATGTCATGCCAAGATATAACAGAGTAAGCAATTCAGGTGAGAATAATTTCATATAAATATAACATGTTAGCCGGAACCCCTGTGGTAGTCTGTACGGCTGAATTCATAGCTCAAAAGTCAATCTAGCCGTAGTCACTACAATGACCTATACGGCATTATACTGCACAAGAGTCGGAACCAAATGAAAAGGTCTGTACGACAATAATGGGTGTAATATAATTATGCTCAATACTACTCACACATAATAGCTGGGCGATAAATCGCTAGTCACCTACGAGTCGGAACCATTTAAGATGGTCTGTACGACAGGACTGTGCACCTAAATTGGATCCAATATGAGCATATGGTGTGGGAGGTGACATAATAAACAGGCATGTGCCATATCTCTGGCTAAATCACAATCACCCTAGGTGCAGTTCTATGAGCTCAACATTATTCAATCACATATCGCACCATTGATAATTCACATAACCAAACATAACTCACCTGAGCTTACCTGAGCGTCCATAGCACCACAATTATATATATAATGCATCATATATCAATTCATATACGAATTATAAATTTATACGCATGGCATTCAAGGCATACTCTCATTTAAACATATTTTCTGGGAAAATATCAAGTATATTAATATATACTAAAAACCAAAAGCCCACTCACTGGTATGTCGAAGGGTCGTAGCCCCCGAGTCACCCTTGAACGTGCTCGTCCTCGGGATAAGTCTCACCAGTTTTAGGACCTAAATCCTACGAGATTCGCTGGAAAGCTCCTCGATAATCCGGCCAAAACCTACAACTCGCCGTTCTCGCTATTCCGACGTCCAAATTCTTCCAACGAACCACTCCTAGCCTCGTGGGAACCTCCTTAAGCTATCTATAAGCTCCAAATTCCTTAAAACCTCTTTGACGTCGATCCGTGAAGTTTGAAAGGGTTTTGGGTGTCATCCGTACTTGAGGGAAGAAGAGAGAGTGAGTCCGAGGGTGAGAGAGTATGGGAGAGAAAAAAAAGAGGGATAGTGTGTGTGTGTGTCCCACGTGGTCACCCACAAAACCAACAACCAAGTCCTTTTTAGTTCCAAATAATAAGGACTTAAAAAATTAGTCCACTCCCAAACTTAAATCACATAATCACACAACACGTCCAAGGGCAAAATAGTCACTTCACATCGTCGAAATTAAATATTCGGGACGGGCTGTGACACAAGCCATGTTTGTATATGCATTAGATAGTGATGCAATAAATTTATAAAAGTATGAAAGTTATTCTTTCAAATTTCTGATGGTATAATATTTTAATTTTTTTTTTTCAATTGATCAATGCTTAATGAACATGTTGTTAGTATCCCTTCATGGTTTAGATTTTTATTCTATTTTATTTGAATACAAAAATATATGCAGCTTTGTTTGTCCGACTCATTATGTAAAATGTTGTCAACATCAGCAAGGCAACTAATGGGATCAGAACAATTAGAAAATGTTGAAAAAATATTTGTTCAGGATCTGAATGTTTTGGATCCAGATTTGTACAAGGTAAACAAACTTTTCTCAATGTTTTAGAATTTTAAAAGTAAAGTATTTCCCACATGAATTTAAATAAAAATCTAAATCTAAATAGAAATTAGTATATACATGTAGGAATTGTTTAGAATACAAGTTAAATGATACTAATCTAAATAATAAAAGTATAGTTATTGAATTTAAATAAAAGTATTGTTTAGAATACATGGGGAAGACGATCTGGGTTTTGCATTTTATATTTTTTTTAACTTTTCTTTAAATAATTATTTTTTTTGAATTTTTAATTTTCATTTAGATCCCTTAATAACACGTGGCGTCTAGTCATTGTCCACATAAGCACCACATCATTAATTAACGGCAGAGTTAACAGTTTGACTAACGGATGTATAAGACTATTTCAAAATTAACACTTTAAATATGACTCTGGGACGAAAAAAACTTCATGTATCAAATGTTGAAAACCACGAAATTTGAGGGTAGTAAACTGATATTTACCAAAAAAAAAATTATGTGCTTTAAGCACCTGCTTTTTTATTTTAAAAAAAATGTGCTTCTAACATAAACGCATTTACTAAAAACGTTTTTAAGCATAAGTGCTTTTTAAAGAAGCATTTCCACATGAGCCCTACAACTCCTTTTTTTTTTTTTTTTCCTTTTTCTCCCAGGCTCACCATTTGGGATGATTTTCTTTCTACTTTGCGAAATGAAAGTTTCAAAGTTCATCTGCAAAAAAGTATTGTATTGAAAAGAATGATTTCATTCCATTAATGCATTCTAAGAACATCATTCCGCATAGGTCTCCCGAATTTGGATGTATACAAAGAAAAGAGAGACAGATAAATTATAGGCCAATGGAATCAACTTGATACAATAGCAAAAATTATAGGGAACAAATAGAAACTTAACTTATCATGTCAGCCTAGAGAACTAAAGATAACTCACATGGCAACCAGTCATCACGACCGTGAAGGGAACCTTTGTCTCCACCATGCCTGAGATGGCCTGCAGGAAGAAATCTACAAATACAGGGAATTTGCAAACATGATACCTCGCCGGAGGCTTTCGCTTGCTCCAGTGAATTTCTCTTCCAAAGTAACTTCCCCCACAGCATGAGCAGCGGCACGCAACTGAAAATAAAACCCAGTCAGTTAAAATCACTAGATAATTTAAGTGCTACCTCAAGTACTCAAGCAATTAATATTTGGCATATTTCTCAGAACTAGAAATAAGTCGTTCACAAATTTCCATGCATATCTAATCTGCACTCTAAATTGAACTAAACCTAGCAGAAGCAATTTTCAGGATACAAAAATTAATCAAAAGGGCAGAACAAGTTTAAGCTACAATCCCCTTTTTCAGTGTTCAGCATGCACTTTCCAACTTGGGATTTGAGAGAAGGTAGAGATGCAATTTGAGATCAGAACAAAAACGTGATATTTAAGCAAAGGTGTTTAGGAATCTCACATACATGTTAGTAAAATATTTACCACGTAAAACTCATGCAAATGATAGTGCAACATTGCAGTGCACACGCTAATTGCTTACTGACTTCCTAAATGTTCAGAAAGACAACAAAGATCAACAATATCTCATTTATTCCATAGCTATTGAAGTCATGTGCCAACCCCTAGTAGTGAAAACTAAAGAATCAATGGAACAAAAATTTGCCATGCAGTTCATACATGCATTTTCTATGAACATTTGTTTTTGCTACAGATTTTTGTTCTCTGTAGGTTGTGAAGAGATTTTTCCAGAGGTAAGACAAATGGCTTTGGCAAGGGTCATTTCTGATCATTGTCCAATCCAGCTAGATACTAACAAGGTGAAATGGGGGCCAAGTCATTTCAGATTTGAAAACATGCGGCTACAACACCCAGATTTCAGGAACAATTTCAAAAAATGGTGGCAATCTGAGCAGGTGGAGGGTTGGGAGGGTTATAAATTTTTGAGCAAGTTAAAAGCTATCAAAAGAAAGTTGCAAAGATGGAGTAAGGAGATTTTCGGTGATGTCGAGAAAGACATTAAGGAAGGTAAGGCTAGCATAGAGGATTTAGATAGGAGAGAAGGGATGGAAGGGCTAGATGTTGCTGCTAAAAGAAAGAGGGAAGAGTTATTTTTCCTTATGGAAGATCTGGCTTATAAGGAAGAAGTGAAGTGGAGGCAAAGAGGTAAAATGGAATGGGCTAAAGAATGGGACGGTAATACTAAATTTTTCCATAGAATAGCAAGTGGGAGAAGGAAGAGAAACTATATAGAAAGGTTGGAAGCGGATGACAGGGGAGTGGAAGAGGATGCAGAAGAGATAGAAAAACATATCGTTAACTTTTTCAAGTCCCTGTTTAGTAGCAACGAAGAGGCATGTTGGGGCTTGGAAGGCATCAATTGGGCCTCAATAAGTGAATCTGAGGCAGCTTGGCTTGAGAGGCCTTTTGAGGAATCAGAAGTTCAAAGAGCAGTTTTTGATTGTGGAAGGGATAAATCGCCAGGACCAGATGGTTATTCCTTGCAAATGTTTCAACATTGTTGGGAAATCTTCAAAGTGGATATTTTGAAGGTCATGGAGGAGTTCTTTGAGACAGGGATAATAAATGCGGTGACAAATGAAACATTTATTTGTCTAATTCCGAAAAAGTCAGATTCTTTGAAAGTTACGGACTTCAGGCCTATAAGCCTAATTACTGGTTTATATAAAATTGTGGTGAAAACCCTGGCTTCAAAATTATGGGATGTTATGGGCAGCACAATCTCTCCACATCAAGGAGCTTTTGTTAAAGGTCGACAAATTTTGGATGCTGTCCTTATTGCAAATGAGGTGGTAGAAGAGGTGAGGCAGAAGAAAGAGGAAGGATTGGTGTTCAAAATCGATTTTGAAAAGGCTTATGATCATGTAGAGTGGAGATTTTTGGACGAAGTCTTACAAAGAAAAGGCTTTGGCAATAGATGGAGGAAATGGGTGTAGGGATGTCTAAGTTCTGCAAATTTCTCCGTTTTGATCAATGGAAGACCTAGGTGAAAATTTCAAGCTTCAAGAGGTTTGAGACAAGGCGACCCACTATCACCTTTTCTTTTTACCTTAGTAGTCAATGTTTAATAGAGAAGGCTCAAGAAAATCATCTGATCAAAGGTTTATGCATTGGACAAGAAAGGGTGGAGATTTCTCATCTTCAATTTGCTGATGACACCATTTTCTTCTTGGCGGAAGATGAGGAAGTTTGGAACAATTTATTAGAGGTGCTCAAATTATTTTGTACTATTTCAGGGTTGAAAATCAACAAAGCAAAGTGTTCTTTGGCTGGAATAAACTCAGATTGTGAGAAATTAAAAAGGATGGCAGATTCTTGGGGTTGTGAGGTGGGTAGTTGGCCAATAAAGTACTTGGGTCTCCCTCTTGGGGGTAGGCCAAGAGCACTTATGTTTTGGGATCCAGTGGTAGAAAAAATGGAAAAAAGACTTCAAAGTTGGAAGAAGGCCTTCTTATCCAGAGAAGGTAGATTAACTTTGATTCAATCTGTTTTGGGAAGCTTGCCAATCTACTACATGTCCTTGTTCAAAATTCCTTGCGGGGTGATTGGACGCCTTGAAAAACTAATGAAAGGGTTTCTTTGGGAAGGGGTGGAGGAAGGAAAGAAAAACCACCTGGTGAAATGGTGTTGAAAAAACGCCCACACTAGACCTTGTTCTTTGATGTAACCAACGGCAATAGACTAAACTAGCAAATATAGAAAAACTTAGAAACACACAAGAATTATACTGGTTCGGCAGTACTTATGCCTACGTCCAGTTGTGATTTCTCTATGTAGAGAAATCACCGCTCTTTTGATTAATAATAGAGATTACAGAACTTTTGCAAACCCTAGAACTAATCTCTCTCTCTTGTCTTTGCTGTCACAGTTTTTCTCTCTCCCAATTTAAGACTTGCCGCACCCTATTTATAGGCATAGGGTGCAGTTTACATGTCCTTTACAGATTATAATTCCTATTCTAAGTGGAATAGGAAATTAGACTTCCTTTCCAATTCCAAATAGACTTCTAGGATTTCTAATCTAAATTGAATAAGGAAACTAAGATTCTTTCCTAGCCCTTTTAGGAGAAGAATTGGTGCACCTTTTTTATTCCCTAAAACAATCCTAAACAGAAAAGGACATTAATTGACGAGCCAAAACCTAACAATCTCCACCTTGGTGAGTCAAACCAAGTCTTGATCGTTGCACCCCAGAGTATCTTTGAACCTTCTTGAAGCAGCTCTGGAAATCTTCAAGAGTCTACACCTTGGCAATCTTCTTCTTGCCTCATTGCACCTCAAGTGAGGAGGTGCTCCACTTTAATCAATCAACGAGATTGATCAAGTTCAAGCAATGCTTGAACTTCTTGGCCGGCACTATCTTTGTAAGGAAATCTGCGGCATTGTCATCCGTATGAACCTTTTCAATCCAAATTTCCTTAGACTCCACCCAATCTCTGATTCTGTGATACCTTGCTTCAATGTGCTTTGATCTTCCAGATGTGCTTTGATCTTCCAGAAAAAACCTGATTCTTTGCCAAGTGAATGGCACTTTGACTATCACACTTCAGCTTCACACAATCTTGAGTGATTCCCATTTGACTTACCAAGCCACTAAGCCAAATCGCTTCCTTTCCAGCTTCGACCAATGCAATATACTCTGCCTCTGTGGTCGACAAAGCTGTAATTGGTTGCAGTAGTGCCCTCCAACTGATTGGTCCTCCTGCACATGTAAACACATAACCAGAAGTTGACCTTCTCTTGTCCAAGTCCCCTGCATAATCGGCATCCACATATCCTAACACCCCTGCACTTTCCTTTTGCCTCTCAAACATAATCCTTTGTCGCCAAGAACCCTTCAAATAACGCAAAATCCACTTGACTGCATCCCAATGTTGCTTTCCTGGATTTGCCATGTATCTAGAAACGACACTGATTGCTTGAGCTATGTCGGGACGTGTGCATACCATTGCATACATGAGGCAGCCCACTGCATTAGCATAAGGCACATTCTTCATTACTTGTTGCTCTTCCTCGGACGTAGGACACTGTTGCCCACTTAACCTGAAGTGAGCCGCCAAAGGAGTCGAAACTACCTTTGCTTCTTGCATGTTGAACTTCTCAAGAACCTTCTGGATATACTTGGCTTGTGATATCCAAATCCTTCCAGCGGTCCTATCTCTCTGAATTTCCATGCCAAGAATCTTCTGTGCAGCACCTAGATCCTTCATGTCAAACTCCTCGCTCAACATCTTCTTCAAGTCTTGAATTCTAGACTTGTCTTGACAAGCAATTAGCATGTCATCCACATATAGCAATAGCAATATGATCATCCCATCTTGGAACACATGATAGTACACACAACAGTCATATAAACATCTTCTAAAATTGATTTTCAGCATGAATGAATCAAACCTCTTGTACCACTGTCTTGGAGACTGTTTCAGGCCATACAAGGACTTCCTTAGCTGACATACTAGGTTCTCTTTCCCATATTCAACAAACCCTTCTGGTTGAGCCATGAAAATCGTCTCCTCTAGATCCCCATGAAGAAATGCTGTCTTCACATCCATCTGCTCAATCTCCATGTCATGCTGAGCTGCCAATGCTAAAAGCAATCTGATAGAAGTATGCTTGACTACAGGTGAAAAAATCTCATCATAATCCACCCCTTCCTTTTGTGAGTACCCCTTAGCCACGAGCCTTGCTTTGAATCTCACGGCATCTTGTTCATGTAGTCCTTCCTTTTTCCTAAATACCCACTTGCATCCAACTAGCTTTCTGTCTTTAGGCTTAGGAACCAACTCCCAAACAGAGTTCTTGTAAAGAGACTCCATTTCTTCTGTCATAGCACTTATCCAACTATCTTGCTCATCACTAGCTATAGCTTCTCGATAAGTAGTCGGATCTCCTTGACTAATGTTTAGAGCATAATTAACTTTGTCTTGGTCAAACCCAAATCTGTCAGGCTTCTTCTTGTTCCGATTAGGTTTGTCTAGTGCTATGCATCTCTGGAATGCAGGTGGATTGTTGGTTGGAATTCGAACCCTTTGGGATGTCTGGCGGATTGGAGTGCCTTCAATCTGCCCTATTTCTTGCTCCACCTGATTCCTAACTGGTGAACGATGTTGATGCTCCTCTTCTTCCTCAAAACCATCAGATTCGGCCTCTTGCTCAATTTGCTCCACCTGAGCTTCTTCTTCATCTGAACTGATTAATGGAATCTTTGTTGCTTCAATTTCAGCATCGTCCGTCTTCTCCCTACTGCTCTCGACTTTATTAAGAGGCATGGTTGTCTCATCAAAGACAACATCTCGACTGACAACCTTTTTTCTCTTGTTGAAATCCCAAAGCTTGAAACCCTTAACTCCTTTCTCAAAACCTAAGAATATGCAATGTGTAGACTTCGGTTTGAGCTTGGACCTTTCATCACTTGGAATATGTGCATAAGCACTACAGCCGAACACCCTGAGCTTGGAATAGTCCACCGGCTTCTCAGACCATACCTCTTCTGCACTTTTAAAACCGAGAACTGTAGATGGTGACCTGTTAATCAAATAACTTGCATGATTAACAGCTTCTGCCCAAAAACTATCGGGCAATCCTGCATGAAATCGCATGCTCCTCTCTCTCTCCATGAGAGTTCGGTTCATCCTCTCAGCAGCTCCATTTTGTTGGGGATTCTTCTTTACTGTGAAGTGCCTTATGATGCCTTCTTGCTTGCAGTAATCGGTGAACTCATTACTTGTATATTCACCTCCATTGTCACTTCTCAGGTACTTGATCTTTCTTCCAGTTTGATTCTCGGTTTCTGTTTTCCATTCCTTGAACTTTGCAAAAACCTCAGATTTCTGCTTCATGAAATAAACCCAAACCTTCCTAGAAAAATCATCCATAAAAGTAACAAAATACCTGGCTCCACCATTTGATTTAGTTGGTGTAGGGCCCCAAACATTTGAGTGAATATAGCTGAGTTGCTCTTTGCTTCGGTTATCTACACTGCTACTTACGAATGATACCTTTCTTTGCTTTCCGAGAACACAGTATTCACAAAAGTCCAGTTTGCAAGATGACACGCCTTCCAAGAGGCCTTGCTTGTGTAATTCTTGCAACCCTTTCTGGCTTATATGCCCGAGCCTATGATGCCAGAGTTCAGTCTTGTCTTCTACACTCTGATTTATAGAAACAGCTGCTCCCCCGACTATAGTGGTCCCAATTAACTTATACAACTTATTGGGTTGTAGGTCACCCCGCATTACCACTAGCGATCCTTTGGTTACCCTGAGTCTTCCTTTTTTAGACTTGTACTCATAACCGGCCTCATCTAAAGTACCCAAGGAAATCAAATTCTTTCTTAGTCTAGGAACATACCTAACGTTCCCTAAAGCTCGTATCATCCCATCGAACATTCTGATTCGAACAGTGCCGCTTCCTCTTACAGGACATGAAGAATCATCCCCCATTAAGACTTCCCCGCTGCTGACTTCTTTGTAAGTATCGAACCATTCCCTTACTGCACACATATGAAAAGTGCATCCGGTATCCAAAATCCAATTGGTGAAAGCCTTGGAGCCTGATGTTACTGAAAGAAGCTCCCCGTCACTCTCATGCTCGGTGACTGCACTAGCTGAACCTGAGCTTCCTTCCATCTTGGCTTTCTTCTCTTTCCAAATCTTGCAGTTCCTCTTCCAATGATCGGCTGAACCACATTCGAAGCAACCTTCCTTCTTTTCCTTTTTCTTTTTGGATTTTGACCTACCTCTATTGCCGATTTTCTCTTCCTTTGTCTTTTCCCGCCCCCTCTCCTTGCCTTTGGCATAAAGGCCTTGAGAGCTTTCAGTTATATCATCCAGTTTAGCATATGACTGAAGAGCTTGAATTACATCTTCAAGCTTCACGGACTCTTTTCCAAACATTAGAGTTGTTCGAAAGTGCTTGAAAGACGAAGGTAGAGACCTCAGCAAGATGATAGCCATATCATCATCTTTGTAAGTTTCTTCGACCTTCTGAAGATTAGCTATGCAATTCTGGAACCTGCATACATGATCTTCAATATCACCTCTTTCTTCTAGTCGAAGCCCGAATAGTTCGTCTTTTAGAAAAAGTTTATTGGACACGGTTTTGCCCATATAAACATTCTCCAACTTTTCCCATGCTTCCTGGGCAGTCATCTTTTCGGTGATGTGTGACCGAACTGATCTTGTGAGATGGATCTCGATGGAACTCTTGGCCTTCTTGAGAACCTTAATCCATGCTGCCTCTGTCATGTTTTCCGGCTTCTTACCATCGAGTGCATCATCTAAGTCCTGCTGTATCAGTACGTTCTTCATCATCCTTTGCCAGTCCGTGAAGTCATCCTTGCCGTCAAAGGGCTTTAACGCAGGTCCTTGATCCGCATTCATCTTCCCTTTTGACATCGTAGAACACCTTGATCCTAGCTCTTGATACCAATTGTTGAAAAAACGCCCACACTAGACCTTGTTCTTTGATGTAACCAACGGCAATAGACTAAACTAGCAAATATAGAAAAACTTAGAACACACAAGAATTATACTGGTTCGGCAGTACTTATGCCTACGTCCAGTTGTGATTTCTCTATGTAGAGAAATCACCGCTCTTTTGATTAATAATAGAGATTACAGAACTTTTGCAAACCCTAGAACTAATCTCTCTCTCTTGTCTTTGCTGTCACAGTTTTTCTCTCTCCCAATTTAAGACTTGCCGCACCCTATTTATAGGCATAGGGTGCAGTTTACATGTCCTTTACAGATTATAATTCCTATTCTAAGTGGAATAGGAAATTAGACTTCCTTTCCAATTCCAAATAGACTTCTAGGATTTCTAATCTAAATTGAATAAGGAAACTAAGATTCTTTCCTAGCCCTTTTAGGAGAAGAATTGGTGCACCTTTTTTATTCCCTAAAACAATCCTAAACAGAAAAGGACATTAATTGACGAGCCAAAACCTAACAAATGGGAGATAGTTATTAAAAGTAAGGAGGAAGGGGGTTTAGGTGTGGGGAATTTGAGGAAACGGAATGAAGCGTTTCTGGCTAAGTGGTTGTGGAGATTCCCAAAGAAACCAAATTCTCTCTGGCACAAGGTGATAAGAAGCAAGTATGGGCTGCAGGATAATGGGTGGAATGCAAATCCTCCATTGTGGGGTTCAAGTCGCAGCCCCTGGAAAGATATTTCGTGTGGTTTCCAATTGTTTCTACAATGCTGCAATTTTGAGGTGGGCAACGGGGACAGGGTGAGGTTTTGGGAGGATGGTTGGTTGGAAGGGGGACCATTGAAAGAGCAATATCCTAGATTATTCTTGCTATCGAGAATGCACAATCAGAACATCTCAAGTTTTGTGGATCTTTCTATCAATTCTTTGAGCTAGAATTTTGATTTAAGGAAAAATTTGAATGAGGTGGAGATAGAAGAGGCGGCTAGATTATTACAAAAAGTGGAAAATGTTCGCTTGTCCCAATCAAGAGCGGATAACAGAAGGTGGAAACTGGACTTATCAGGATTGTTCACTTGCAAATCCTATCGCTCTTTCTTGAGCAACAATGGGATTGTGCAACATTTTCCACCCTCTTCTCAGATTTGGAAATCAAAAGTTCCTCTGAAGGTCAAAGTTCTTGTGTGGCTAGTGGCTAATGGGAAGCTCAACACTTGTGATTAAATTCAAAGGAGAAGCCCTTTTATTTGTTTATCTCACCATTGGTGCAGTTTGTGTAAAGCTAAGGAGGAGAGTGTTAACCACATTTTTCTCCATTGTTCTTACACGATTCAACTGTGGTGGAAATTGTTTCAGGAGGTTAGAGTTAGTTGGGTCATTCCAAAGGGTTGTTTCAAGCTTCTAAGCACCAATTTTGAGGCTCTAGGAATTGGGAGGAAAGCTAAAACTTTGTGGGGTTGTCTGGTGTCAGCAGTTTTTTGGAACATTTGGTTGGAGCGTAACAAAAGAATTTTTGAGGATTATACTGGTGTGGGGGTAGCAGATCTATGGGGAAGAGTAAGACATTGGGCAGCCCTCTGGGCTTCAGTTTCGAATGATTTTAAGAATTACTCTCTTTCTCACATATTGTGGGATATGTTAGCAGCTGTAAAGTGATTTTGGTTGAGGTTTTGCTACTTGTAATCAGATCCTCTCGAGAGATTTTCTTGTTTTGTTCTTGGTGGATTTCTTATCCACTTCTGTGTAATTCCACTTTTCTATTTTAATAAAATGTTATAGTTTCTTCTCAAAAAAAAAAAACAATTCTTCAAGAAGAACAGGAACTTGAATTGGAAAAGAAATTGAAAACCTCCAGCAGGAAGCATCCAAGCAAAAAAAAATAAAAAAATTAGTAAATACCTGGTTCAAAAATTCATCAAGTCTTCTAGCAGCTCTAATGATACTACCCTCAAATATATCTGTCATTTGTGTAACTTCCGCGAAACTTGCACCCTGATAGAATATTTATTAGAGAAAGAAATATGGAAATATTAGTCCTTAGTACTTACTAAAACAACCCAAAAGTTTTCTTTTATTTTTATTTGGTTGAAAAAGTCAAAGGTTACAAGGTGAAACCTCTAATGAAAAAACACTACCAATGTTGAACCCTCCAGACATTACAACTTCCAGTAAACCAATATATTACAGTAGACAAACCAGTACAGAGAGAAAAAAAAGAAAAAGTTGGACACCGATAGTAAAGTGCCTTAAACAATATCCAAATTTAGTTAAATTGGAGCAGTATGATCAACAGACAAATAAATAACTTGTAGATGCAAAAACAAAATGGTAGAAATGAGATGATAGAAGAAACTTTTAAACCCATCTTACATGAGTAAAGATGACAAAAGCTGAATGTTCTATCTTGTTAAACACTCCCGAATTTGGCAAATTATAGTTTTAGCATCTACACCAACATGCACAGATTACACACAAAAAATAATACACTAACCTTTGACCAACAATAGATCACATCCATCAAGAATGGTCTCACTGTTGATTCAACGTACTCTTCAATGTTTACATCTAATTTGCATTCATGTTGTATCTGCAATCATGTAGCAACAGTTACACAATTGAAAAAAATAAAATTGGTACATATGAACAGTGTGTGAAGCCAAACATTATAACACCTCTGCTATTCTTCTTGCACTCGCTTGGAGTTGTTGTAATGGTCTAGCAAGCTCCGTCCTCAATTGTATCTGCTCATTTGATTTATCTACTGGAATAAAACAACTTGCAATTGCTGCAATTTGATGATGATCCAAATCGTTGAATGTACCTGAACACATATAGCATTTATGCTTACAGAAAGCTGAACAATATTTATGCGAGGGCTGAAGAGCAAAGGTGTTCTGAATTGATAATACGACCAGCTTCACTGGCCCAGTGGGCTTGGCTATGCCCAAAATCAACTTTATTAGCTTTCAGGAGTTCTTTATCTTATCATATCTTTCTACTGTTATTGCATTGGCCACATTCAGTCCAACAGCCTGCCTTATAACAGGTCGTAAGTGATAAAAGCTTTTGCAGGCCCGGGAAAAGAAAAGTGCATGATTATCACCATTAAACATCAGTTCAGTAACAAGGAGTTCATCTCCTGTGTCTATCAAGCAGGCTGCCCGCCCCTTTAATTGGACAACACCCTCGGCATCGATATGACCAAGCTTCTTCAAGACCCGTGAACGGTTCTTAAGTTCATCACGAAATTTTTGAAGCTGCAGAATCAATTAAAGTCAACTGATAAATAAATACATAAATAAAACCGTGTAAACAGCAAAGTTGAGTATGTATATCTTTTGCAAATTTCTTTACATGCGACATCAGAAGGTTGTCACACATGTAGCGTAACATTGACTCATCATCCCATGAGTCATGGTTCTACTTCTACCAAACATCACAACTGCTTAAGACATAAGTATACAGACGAGGCATACCTGGGACTCACGCATTTTGGACTTAAGTTGTTGAATTTCATGATCCACCTCTGCTTTCCTTTGAAAGCATTTAATCTGGTTCACATCTTGAGACTGCAGTGAACCAAACAATAAGCAGAGTGATAGTGAGGTAAATTCCTTGAAGAAAAGATATTTTTCTCCAGACAGTAGAGTCCCTTAATAATTTGTTTATAGAACGAAAGTAGTTTAAACAAATGACAAACCTTATGCAGTGGATGTTCGTATAATTTCTGCTCAAGAGCCTCTATTTGATTGACTAACTCAACAATTTCAGGATCTTCAATGCCCATATCCTAAAATCAATATCAACTTTGTGAAAAACATATAGGAAAAATAGAAAAGGTGGTATTATTGCAGATATCGACACGAATAAAGGGTTTAGTGAAAAAGGTATAATCATTTTTTATTTTAAAAAATGCAAGGAGATAGGGCCTTAAATAGAACAGGTTGCTAATTCACGGACCTGCAAATTAAATCCTTACCATTCCCTGTGTTAAGTTAAAGTGTTACCACCCAAACATTACAGTTTGACAACAGGAAACTGTCGTAATAATATGGTAGACAGAAAGTCTTTTGCCCCAATGTACCAAAGACAGTTGATCATTATTACCTTTACAGGATTCAGCTTTGGAAGGCCTTGTGGAAAACGAGTTCCCAGCTCCTGAACTGCTAGAAGAATACTTTGCCTTGCCTCCAACGGCCGCAAATCAGAAGGGATTGATATTCTGAGTTTGCTTAGAGCAGAAATCAGGGGCAATTGTACAGGGACCTAAAACAAAGGGAAAGAAATATCAGGAACCCCAGAAAAACCAATTCATTTACTTGAAAACTTAATGAACCACATCTGAACTTTACAATTCAGTTGCTTCAAGTGCATGAACTTACTACATGCATTTCACCCTTTTCTCCAGGACGAGGAGGACAAGGTTTTGGCTGTGAACTGTTCTCACTTGAACCAGGAGAACAGTGGAGCAAAGTATCCACTATATACCCACCACCGCGCGAGGACAGTGTGCCTAACCCAGATGATGGCTTTTTAACCACATTAACTACAACTCCCCAGCCCCAATCTGTACCACCTTCCCTAATCTTGACCTGCGTAAAGAAAAACACCTTTTGAAGAACAGGCAAAAACATGACCTACAACCCTTGTAGTGGAAAATTAACATCTGCATTTCTAAGTTTTACAAGCTATCAAGGTGACGCAGCCATACGCCTTAAGCTAGTGTATATACTGTATAATTGAAGTGAACATAGAAGCTTAAAGACAGGGCATAAAATGAAAAATTAATATCAATAAATGATTAGGTAAGACATCAGTGCGACAAGAAAAAAAGTAAATATTTTCTTGTTGTGTCTGACAGAATAGCACTTCAACAAGAAACACATATCTAAGCATCAAACAGAAATTAGAAGAAAAAACTTTAGACCGCATTTTTCAATTCCAAAGCTATTAAATATGCATCTATACAAAGTAAAGGTTAAATTTCAACCAAGAGACTACATTATCCAATTTAAATGCTATTAGAAAACAACTGCGAGTTTGCAAAATTTCAAATAGCTTAACCATTCTCAGCACATACCAGGCGGCCAGGAAGAAGAAAATACAGAACTCTTTCAGGTCTTGTTATCTCTGACATCATTTTCTTCTCAAGTTGAGCTATATCAAGTTTTATCTTATGATACTCAGCAACTTCAGCCTGCACATAAAACGTTAATCCATAAGCATGCAACAATAACAAACAAAAAAAAACAAATTTGAAATTGAGGCAGAAAGACAACCTCTCCTGATGCATCAAGCAATGCCGCTTCCTCCTCAAGCTTTGAGACCTTTTCCCCTATACCAGGTAAAGCCTAAATAAGAGAGAAAGATCCGTAGTGGTTAGTCATTATGCACCAGATTCTGGTGCAGAACAAATAAAATATGTGATTCCGTAGAAACCTTTTCATACTGAAATTGGTGGAATGAATTCTTTATCACGTGTTCAGCTGTGAATTGGCCTTCCGCACGGCTCAACAAATTTAAAATTGAGTAATAGCTGAGTCTGAAAGTACTAACTAAAGGAGCTGGTTTACCCAAAACCATATCCTTGAGTGTGTTCATTTCCATCTGCAAAAAGTAACAAGGTAAGAATTCATTTCATGACTTATGAAAGTAAATGGCTTTCTTGCTTGTTCAAGTCACACTGGGCTGTGATAGAATTCATGCGATATAACCAAACATAAATAAATAAAAGGGATCTTTCTCATTTTACCCTTTATAAATATTAATTTAGCTCCGAAAATATAGGACAATAAAACATAACAAAGCAAAGGAACAGTTAAACTCAAGGTGACTAAATGGAAGACCTCAACATATGGAAGGACTTCCAATGATTGATGTATAATGTTAAATTTATCAATTTTGACTCTATACAGAAATTAGTGAGTAGCACTTGTATTCTACGGAAAGATGACTACTAGTATAATCACCTGTTCATCAATCATTATGATACAAATACCCCGCTCATCTTTGCCACGACGCCCAGCCCTTCCACTCATCTAGAGCAATGAAGATAATAGTTAATAATCAGAAAAAGAAAATAATCATGAAGCACGTACAAATATACAAACAGATGTCTTTTTCACTTATTATTTCTCCTAAAGAAAAGCAAAAAAATCTTCACTTACCTGGATATACTCACCAGATCCGATATACCGGTGACTATCACCATCCCACTTCTTAACAGCTGTGAAAACAACAGTTTTTGCTGGCATATTTAAGCCCATTGCAAACTATTCACAAAGTACAGATATCGAAAAGTTATTATCTTAACATCTAAGATAGAAAGAAACTAATTATTATCTTCACATCTAAGACAGAAAGAAACTAAGTAAGGTACAGCTCTAAACTAAATATATGAAAAAGGAGACCGAAACAGAAAGAAAAAGGTGCTTAAGAAAGATTCTTACTGTCTCAGTAGCAAAAAGGGCTTTTACAAGGCCTTCTTGGAAAAGAAGTTCTACCAGTTCCTTGATAACAGGAAGAAGGCCGGAATGATGAACAGCAATTCCTCGCTGAAGGAGTGGTAGCATTAACTCAATAGCAGGCAACTCCCTGTCTTCCTCGTTTAAGCAGAGTATTGCATTACGAAAAACCTGTTCAACAGCATCCTTTTCGTCTTGGCTGTTAAAATCAAGCTTAGACATGGACATCGCATGTTGTTCACACTCTCTTCTACTGAAGCTGAAAATTATAACTGGCTGAAACTTCCGTTCCATAATCATCTGAAAATTTATGGCATAAAAGTGGTATGAAATAAGTAAATGAGTGAATGAACGAAGAAAGATAGGCATATGAGTGATGTCAATTGAATAAAGGACCAAAATTTGTTGGATCAATATAGAAGTATTTGCTCTAAGAGCCTTGAATGTGGGGAGCAGCCTCATTTCTAACAGTCCATGTGATAACCCAGCCTTTAGGCAACTTGCCAAACAGGCTACTAAAGAAAACATTACGCTCTGAGATCATTTTATACTCTACTTTTCTTTTTTCTTTCTTTCTCCTTGTTCTTATAACTATAACCTTTAGATGTCCTACTAAATACCCTAAACAGTGACCAAATTACTTTTCGGACAAGAGGTAAATAGATGTAATATTTTTTGGACAATAATAATTATACTTATTAGAACTAATAACAGGTAAAAAGATGTAATATTTTTTTTCAAATACTAGAAAAACCACCTTTGGAAGGAAGAGCAAACCTTCAAGAGGGAAGAACGAAGGTTAAAGTTTAAGAGCACACCTTCACAATTTTGAATATGTCTGAACCCCCAGATGCATTCCCACCTTTTGCAAGTCTCCCACTAGCCTTGTTATTTCTGTGACCATCACCCAACTTCTGCTTTGAGAAAGTATCATGAAGCTTCACAAAATTTTCCTCCCTGAATTGTTCATTCTCATCTACCACAAGATACAACCCGTTCCCACCCACTGGAAAAATGTAATGCTGCAGAGGAGTTGGTCGAAAATCTGTGTAAACCACATGACAAGGTTGTTTGTGCAAATTACAAATCCACTCTGCAAACTCAGTCGCGTTCGACATTGTGGCTGAAAGAAAAACCATTTTAACAGCTGGAGGCATAAATATAATACTCTCTTCCCAAACAACCCCTCTTTCACGATCCTTCATGTAATGAATTTCATCGAAGATAACCCAGGCGACTTCCTTTAAAACCTCTGAACCCCTGTAAAGCATTCCCCTAAGGATCTCAGTAGTCATAACCAAACAACTAGCATTAGGTGAGAGTGTAACATCTCCAGTCATCAATCCAACATCATCAAACTCCTGGCTGAGCTCTCTATACTTCTGGTTGCTCAAAGCCTTCAATGGCGAAGTATATATAACCCTCTGCTTGTCTCTAAAAGCCATGGCAATCGCATACTCAGCGACTGCAGTCTTACCAGCTGAAGTATGGGCGGAGACCAAAACTGACTCCTTCCGTTCTAAGCATGCCACAGAAATTTGCTGAAAGGGATCAAGGGTAAATTGGTATGTCTTGGCCGCCTCGCCATTATACACAGGATTCGAAAGGGTTCCATAAACCGACTCATCCTTGGTCGAAGCGTAGTCACTGGGAACTGCAACCTCATGCACACATGTTCGAGTCAAATGGCGTCGCTTCAGGGGAAATTCATCGGTGGGAGTTTCTGTGATCTCTGACGCTTCAGGTTCTTTTCGCTTCGCAGGTGTTGGAGATTCTTCCATCACTAAAACCATATCCACTTCTAAGCTAAATCCAACAAATTCTCCTACTAATAATATTGGGTTTTCCTTCTGCAGATGAAACAAAATGTCGTTTGATCAACACAAAAGTAATTTACTTTGTCTTTTTTTGGAGGAAAATCAATAAGACCCAATACTTGGAGGAATATAATCGTCACAAATATTCCATAAATTACACAAAAAGTTTGATTTTTTATATTTTATTAAAAAAACTGCTTTTGGATTTCAGGTATGAACAGCCATTGCACCTATGACCAGCGTCAGCTAGGTTACCCTAAGGAAGATTCAGATTAATTAAGTTAACCCAAATTCCACCAAAATTGTGAGAACTTGGACGAAAATGGGAAGAGAGAGAGAGAGAGAGATGAGAGCAATTTCTGCTCTGAAATTGGCGTACCTGAATGCTGAAACCGAGCTTTCCCCTGTGAGAGCCAAGGCCCTAGCTTGACATATAGTGTACGGTACTATAGGACAAGTGTTCAAATCAAAGTTAGGGTTTTATCGGAAGAGCCAATTCCTGGCAATTAGGGTTTTACTGTCTGTTGCAGAGCTATCCAAATAACGGCGCTTAGTTTTTACCAAATAGGATACCCTACTTTTAACGTGACTCTCATGGAAAAAGAATTGTAACTAAATTCTTGTGATGAGCCCGTTAAGGATTGGATTTCAAACATAACCTTTTGTTAATTCTCCGTTAAATAAACACATGTGAATTTTACGTGAAGAGATTAAAATTCTACTATCAAACCAAATTAAAAAACTCAGAGCATGTGAACCCTAAGTAAGATTCACTATGAGATAAAATTTAACTGAAATTCGATTCCACTGAAAAGAAGCTTGAAGTTTCGCATATAAGAATAAAAATTCATTGAGATTAGTCAATGCATATATAAAAACGTCATTTTACCAACACGAAAACGTCATAAAGATGGACCAAAAGCAAAGAATGCAGTTTGCGCAGGATTCATCGCCATGTGATGGAGGAGAGAAGAAAAAGGCCCTCCATATTTCCGCGGGATCCATCACCAAATCAAATGGCTGATATGTTGGGACTTAGTTTTGTTCAAACATTTATAGGCAAAGTGAACATCCATGCAATCAAGAGGAATGGTTCAGACTATGATTTCTCTTATTCGGACATGATTCTTCAAAAACATTCCCATTTTACCCAATAAACTTTGCTCAACAAGTTACCATGAGTAATAACGTGCAAACATTATCAACATCCAATCCCCGTGTGAACGAGTTAATTTTTTTATCCCTACGGCCTCTTTGCAGCAAATAAATAGCTTTAGCTTATGTGGGGTTTTAATCTTTATGTATCCTCTTCTGTTATGTGATCTATCTACATTATGAACACGTTTACTGGTTACACCACAACATCAAGTATCAATAAATATTCCTTCATATTACAACACGTGAATTACTTATATTTCGTGATGTGTAACCATATCAATATCACTCTACTCTTGTACGCTAGTCACCCATGCGCATAGTAGCCACACAACAGAAATTTATGTTCTAGTAAACTTCCACTAGTAAACGATATTGTATGTGTAAATTTTAACTACTTAAAACACAAGCCACTTGTATACCGAAAAAAGTTTTTATAATCATAGACTAGCCTAAATCCACACACTTTGTGTGTGAGACCAGATTTTTTTTGTTTTTCAAGAGGGGGTTTGTGCAATTAAGAAGAGATAGGGAAGGGTGGAATGTTTTGATAATATGTTGGTGAAGAAAAAGAGAAAAAACGGTAAAATTCTTTTTGTGCGAAATTATCTTAATGCTCATGATTTATTTTAATATTTTTGTTGAATTATAAATAGAGGACAGAATTGTTTTTCTACTATCTTTTGGTTGACATAGAGAGTTTGATGGTAGATAGCGATTGATTTATACTATTCACTATGTGTAAACTACTTTTATTTAAGACCATTTCCTACAAAGTAACAACAAAGGGCATTTGGTCTAGTGGTATGATTCTCGCTTAGGGTGCGAGAGGTCCCGAGTTCAATTCTCGGAATGCCCCCACATTTTTTAATTCTTTTCCTCCTTTTGTGTTTTTTTTTTAATCCCTTTATTTTTTTTATGTTTTCCTCCCGTACAAGAAAGCAAAGCAGCAGGAGCAGTATTTGGTCTCTCCGACTTGTGCAGCTCTCTCTCTGCTGCTACCTATCTGTGAGACTGTGACCCTCTTCCCTTCCCCACTAGGCGTTGCGATTTTCCTCAAGGATGGATCAGTCGATACAGAATGACCTTAATGCCCCTCACTCCATGGGCACCACCATCATCGGCGTCACCTACAATGGCGGCGTCGTCCTCGGCGCCGATTCTCGTACCAGCACTGGTAAAATACCATCATACCATCCCTCTCTCCTCTCTCTTTTAGTTTTTGTAGGGCGAAGCACTTGAGCTCCTTTTCCTTTCCCCAATTTTATTTTATTTTTGGGCGGAATTTGGTTGATTTTTGTTGATGATTTTAGGTGTTTATGTTGCAAATCGAGCATCCGACAAGATCACTCAGCTCACTGATAATGTCTACTTGTGCCGCTCCGGATCGGTATCTATTTCTCTCTGCTTCCTTTTTTTTTTATTCCTACTTACTGAACAAATTTGATGTTTTTTTTTTTTTTTTTTTTTGTGTGAATGCTTGTGATTTCTGTTGTTTGCATACATGTGTGAGGATTAAATGGTGTTCCGCCGCTCAAGCTGTTGGCCTTAGGCAAGAGAAAGAGGAAATTTAATAAGTTATTGATGGTAAAATAATTAAACTATCTAAATTAGTTATACACAAAACCAAGTTGATTATAAGATTTCGGAGATGTAGTTGACGCAATCCTAACAACAAAATTACTTAGGAAAGTTCTGTAATAGCCTTCTGGATGTCCTCCGTTAAGATCTCGTAACTCTTGTTTGTTTAGAACCTTACGTTTTCCAGATTTTAGGCAAACTGAGCGATTGTTTGGTGGCTGGTTAGATCTTTTGGGCTCTAGCATGTCATAGTAAAAAGAATAATTCGATTCCACACACCTTTAAACCTTATTTGGGGTTGGCCACATGGATTTTCGTAGGAAACCAAGTGCAATAGACCCCACGAATTCTCTTATGTTTCCTAGTCGTATCTAGACCTAATATCTTCCACAACATCTTTTGCAGACGCAGCTTCGTAACCGCTTCTACCTATTTCATTCTTTATTTCCCTTTACTATTGTTTTGTTATTTTGTTTTTGAATCATTCAATATCTCAGGAACATTGTTCTATAGTTAAATAACAAGGCCTTTTCTGTAAAAGACTCTGTAGTTTCTGTATTCTGTCATTAATCTGTCTACTATTTTATTCCCAGGCTGCAGATTCTCAAATTGTGTCTGATTACGTGCGTCACTTTCTCCATCAGCACACGTAAGTGACAGAGCAACTTCTGGTTTTAAACTAACTGTTTTTTGTCTTCCCCTTTGTATAAGAATTTTGCATATTTTTTTCTTATTTTCGTAGGTGTTTTCAGTGGCTTTCAACTATATAATTTTGACATGCTGAATTTTGGCAATAACTCTTAAAGACATAATTCCAAGCAGACTGAAGTACCTTTGGGAAGCATTTTGTTGCACCCAACCTACGATGATTTTCAAAGATTTTTTGTTCATCTAATGGACTTCATTTTGTGTGATCACGTCGAATCCTTATGAAAATGAATCCAGAACAAAATCGCGCTAAAGCTAGGGCGTCACCCGTAAGTGGCGCGCTGTGTGGCCTGAGCACAGTGATAAGTGAGCAAGGGTCGCTGTATCTCCATCGGCACCCGGATGCAGTGTTAAATGAGCAAGGGGGCCATAGAAACTTCTTTTCGAACGACTCCACTCAAAGTTGTTTGGGAGCATATGCTCCTATCAACTTTACCCGGGACACACAAAAGAAGTACTTTGATCCTATTAGACGGGGGATGGTGAAGAAGCTAGGACAGAAGGGTAGAGTTCAAGAGAGCAAAATGCGTTTAGGAACGTGGAATATAGGAACCTTAACGGGAAAATCTATGGAAGTAGTGGAAGTTATGGTGAGGAGAAGGATAAATATTATGTGCCTACAAGAAACTAAGTGGGTTGGTAGTAAGGCAAAGGATCTAGAAAACTCAGGGTTTAAACTTTGGTATTCGGGCACAAATAGAACGAGAAACGGTGTTGGCATCATCGTGGACAAGACCTCGGTACAAGATGTTGTAGATGTCAAGAGGGTAGGAGATAGAATCATGGCAATCAAGATTGTAATAGGACAAGAACTTATCAATGTGATTAGTGCGTACGCACCTCAAGTAGGGTTGGATACGAGTTCGAAGGAGAAATTTTGGGAAGATCTTGGAGACTTGGTGCAAGGAATTGCTCAAACGGAGAAGTTATTTATAGGAGGAGATTTAAATGGACACGTGGGCAGGGAGACAGGCAACTATGGAGGTTTTCATGGTGGCCATGGTTTTGGGGAGAGAAACGAGGATGGGGAAGCTATCTTGGATTTTGCAATGGCATATGATCTCTTCTTAGCCAACACCTTCTTTAAGAAGAGAGAAGAACATGTGATCACCTACAAGAGTGGGTCGTCAAAAACACAAATAGATTTTCTTCTAATGAGGAAAGGGGATCGTATAACTTGTAAGGATTGCAAAGTTATACCAGGAGAGAGCGTGGCTAATCAACATCGCTTGTTGGTGATGGATGTACATATCAAAAGAGTAAGACAAAAGAACAAGACTTGGAAGTGCCCAAGGACTAGATGGTGGAATCTAAAAGAAGAAAAACAAGCCATTTTCAAAGAGAAGGTAATCACCCAATGTGTGTGGGATAGAGAGGGGGAAGCTAGCCAAATGTGGGATTCCATGGCTAGTTGTATCCGAAAAGTAGCAAAAGAGGTATTAGGAGAGTCCAAGGGCTTTGCCCCACACCAAAAGGAATCTTGGTGGTGGAATGAGGAGGTACAAACGAAGGTGAAGGCTAAGAAGGAATGTTGTAAAGCCTTATACAAGGAGAGGACCGATGAAAATGGTGAAAGGTATAGAAAAGCGAAGCAAGAGGCGAAGAAAGCTGTCAGAGAAGCTAAGTTAGCGGCTTACGACGATATGTATAAACGACTAGATACCAAAGAAGGAGAGTTGGATATCTATAAACTATCTAGAGCAAGGGAAAAGAAGACAAGGGACCTAAACCAAGTGAGGTGCATCAAGGATAAGGATGGAAAGGTTCTTGCTACAGAGAACGCGGTTAAAGACAGATGGAGAGGTTATTTTCATAATCTTTTCAATGAAGGACATGAAATGAGTGCTTCTTTAGGGGAGTTGAGTAACTCAGAAGAGTGTAGAAACTACTCTTTTTATCGTCGAATTCGGAAGGAAGAAGTGATTGTAGCTTTGAAGAAGATGAAGCATAAAAAAGCAATAGGCCCAGACGATATACCAATCGAAGTGTGGAAACTTTTGGGAGAGACAGGTATAACATGGCTCACTGACCTTTTCAATAGGATTTTGAAAACGAAGAAGATGCCAAATGAGTGGCGAACGAGCACTTTGGTGCCTATCTACAAGAATAAGGGCGACGTACAAAATTGCATGAACTATAGGGGTATTAAGCTAATGAGTCATACAATGAAGCTCTGGGAGAGAGTCATTGAGCATAGATTGAGGCAAGAGACACGGGTTTCGGACAACCAATTCGGGTTCATGCCAGGGCGCTCAACCATGGAGGCAATCTATCTCTTACGAAGATTGATGGAAAGATATAGAGATGGGAAAAAGGATTTACACATGGTCTTTATAGATTTGGAAAAAGCGTATGATAGGGTCCCAAGAGACATTCTTTGGAGGATTTTAGAGAAGAAAGGAGTACGAGTAGCATATATCCAAGCTATAAAGGATATGTATGAAGGAGCAAAGACTGCCGTAAGAACTCATGAAGGACAGACCGAAAGCTTTCCCATAACTGTAGGATTACATCAAGGCTCATCCTTAAGTCCTTACCTTTTTGCGTTGGTAATGGATGAGTTAACAGGACATATTCAAGATGATATTCCTTGGTGTATGCTTTTCGCAGACGATATAGTGTTGATAGATGAAACTCAGGAAGGGGTAAATGCAAAGCTTAACCTTTGGAGAGAAGTGTTGGAATCTAAAGGTCTTCGCCTAAGCCGATCAAAGACAGAATATATGGAGTGCAAGTTCAGTGCAAATGGAGGCCAAAACGAGTTAGGGGTGAGGATCGGAGATCAAGAAATGCCAAAGAGCGACCGTTTTCGTTACCTAGGATCTATCTTGCAAAAGAACGGAGAATTAGATGGAGATCTCAACCATAGAATACAAGCTGGATGGATGAAGTGGAAGAGTGCATCCGGCGTGTTGTGTGACCGCCGTATGCCACTGAAGCTCAAGGGAAAATTTTATAGGACGGCAATAAGGCCGGCGATGCTGTATGGCACAGAATGTTGGGCGGTGAAACATCAACACGTACACAAAATGGGTGTAGCGGAGATGAGGATGCTTCGTTGGATGTGTGGGCACACGAGAAAGGATAAGATTAGGAATGAGGATATCCGGGGTAAAGTAGGAGTAGCCGAAATTGAAGGAAAAATGAGAGAAAATCGGTTACGGTGGTTTGGACATGTGCAAAGAAGGCCTACTGACGCTCCAATTAGAAGATGCGACTATGGGACAGAGGTTCAGGGCCGAAGGGGTAGAGGAAGACCTAGGAAAACTTTGGAAGAGACTCTAAGAAAAGACTTAGAGTACTTGGATCTAACGAAGGACATGACACAGGATCGAGCACAATGGCGTTCTAAGATTCATATAGCCGATCCCACTCAGTGACTTGGATTTTCCAAGTCTCCAACCGAGAAGTTTTCCTCACTCGGGAAATTAAGGGAACACTACCCCAACCTACATGCTCCACTCAGAAAGCTTCAACATACAAGCTTCAACAAAAGAAAATTCAAAGAACTTAGCGAAGAAGGCTTTGGTGTATTTAATACAATACGTTGAAATGAAGGAAAGCTTATTTATTGATATCCCCGATAAGCTACAAATATGTACATATACATGAGTCAAAATAAACACACAAGAGGGAGCCTTCACAAAGGTTGCTTAGGAGAAGTCTCAGCAGTCGGTAGAGCCCCAGAAAGAGAAGGCACCGGAGGGGGATCATTTGGAGCCTCAGTACTGGACAGAACCCTAGAAGGAGGAGGCATCAGAGGTTGATCATTTGGAGCTTCATTACGCGGTACAGCCCCAGAAGACGAAGGCAATAAATGCCTTTGGAACAAACCCACAAATCTCTGATGATCAAGTAAAACCTGACCATCAGTTTCCTTCATCTGGTCAAGCTTCCTCTTCATGTTTGTAGCATAGTCATGTGCGAGCCGGTGCAACTGTTTATTCTCATGCTTGAGCCCTCTAATCTCCTGTTTGAGACTCATCACTTCAGCCGCCAATGATTCAACTTGGCGGGTTCGAGCAAATAGGCGTTGGGCCATATTAGACACAGAACCTGCACACTGAACACTGAGAGCCAGCGAATCCTTAACAGCTAACTCATCAGACCGTTTGGAAAGTAGTCTGTTATCTTTGGGAGTGAGAAGGTTCCTGGCCACCACCGCAGCGGTCATATCATTCTTCATCACGGAATCCCCAACGGTAAGAGGACCAGTAGGGGAGACGAAGGATGGGCGCCATATGTTGTCTGGAGAAGGCGGGGCTGCCTCTTCAACAAGGTTCAAGTCAAAACGACGGTCGGAGGGGCCAGACATTTTCAAAGGTGTTGAAGAGAGAAGAGGTCGGACAAATCAAGATCTTAGAAGTGCAAGAATGAAGCTTCTACTGGTGGAGATTCAAGTGTGCTTTAGAACTTAATGCCAGCCCCTATAAAAATCTGCACTCGACGGAGCTTCAGAAATCGAAGAGGCGCCTGCTCAGAAATCGAAGAGGCGTTTGCTTTCTCAAAAGCTGAGCTGCTTAGAGATCACGAGGGTTGATCTCAGAAATCGAAGAGGCTTTTGCTTTCTCAAAAGTTGGGCTGCTCAAAGACCACGAAGGCCGATCTCAGAAATCGAAGAGGCGCTCGCTTTCTCAAAAGCTGGGCTCCCCAGAGACCACGAGGGCCGATCTCAGAAATCGAAGAGGCACCTATTTTTCCAGCCTTGTCAGCACCTGTCACACGCACACTCAGCTTTGTGGAAATTATGGACATTCTGTCGAAGACTTCTGGGGAAGTAGAAAACACATGAATCTTACTGTTCAATCACCCACTTCCCACACGCAACAATAGCTCATGGGTACCACAGATAACTTTGCCAAAGTTCTCTGCCAAAGTTGAGCACGTGAAGCTTGCAGCTCCCACTACATCGCTCTGACCAAGAAGGGTAAAAGAATAGCAAAGAAACAGCACTAACAAAGTTTAGACCCATAAATTTTGAAGGTCTAGCTACCATATTATTACCCACAAGGGTAAAGGAACAGTACCACTGCTGGATAATTGGAAAGTCCCTGTGTGTCAACCTCTGTGCTTCGTGGCAAGGTAGACTAGCAAACATGCCCAACCTTTACTCACATTCGAGAAAACACTCCCAACATGATTGCTTGCTCCAAAATCGAAGAGGCACCGCCTTCCGAATCTCGAGAGCCAGACTCCCAACATGATTACTTTCTCAAAAATCGAAGAGACACTGCTCCCCGAATCTTCGAGAGCCAAACCCCCAGCATGATTGTTTTCTCAAAAATCGATGAGGCATCGTTCTCCGAATCAATCGAAGAGGCGCTCGCTTTCTCAAAAGCTGGGCTGCTCAGAGACCACGAGGGCCGATCTCAGAAATCGAAGAGGCACCTACTTTTCTAGCCTTGTCAGCACCTGTCACACGCACACTCAGCTTTGCAGAAATTATGGGCATTCTGTCGAAGATTTCTAGTGAAGTAGAAAGCACATGAATCTTACTGTTCAATTACCCACTTCCCACACGCAACAATAGCTCATGGGTACCACATATAACTTTGTCAAAGTTCTCTGCCAAAGTTGAGCACGTGAAGCTTGCAGCTCCCACTACATCGCTCTGACCAAGAAAGGTAAAAGAATAGCAAAGAAACAGCACTAACAAAGTTTAGACACATAAATTTTGAAGGTCTAGCTACCATAATATTACCCACAAGGGTAAAGGAACAGTACCACTGCTGGATAATTGGAAAGTCCCTGTGTGTCAACCTCTGTGCTTCGTGGCAAGGTAGACTAGCAAACATGCCCAACCTTTACTCACATTCGAGAAAACACTCCCAACAAGATTGCTTGCTCCAAAATCGAAGAGGCACCGTCCTCCGAATCTCGAGAGCCAGACTCCCAACATGACTACTTTCTCAAAATCGAAGAGAGGGTAAAGGAACAGTACCATTGCTGGATAATTGGAAAGTCCCTGTGTGTCAACCTTTGTGCTTCGTGGCAAGGTAGACTAGCAAACATGCCCAACCTTTACTCAAATTCGAGACAACACTCCCAACAAGATTGCTTGCTCCAAAATCGAAGAGGCACCGCCCTCCGAATCTCGAGAGCCAGACTCCCAACATGATTACTTACTCAAAAATCAAAGAGACACTGCCCTCCGAATCTCGAGAGCCAGACCCCCAGCATGATTGCTTTCTCAAAAATCGAAGAGGCATCGTTCTCCGAATCTCGAGAGCCAGATACCACAGACCACTTTTTCAAAGTGCTCTGACAGAGTTAAAACATGTGAAACTGACAGCTCCCACTACCGTGCTATGACCAAGCAGGGTAAAGGAATAGCATTACTACTTGTTGTTAGGGAGACGCCTATATATGTCAACCTCCATCCCCAACGGACAGGCAGACCTGCAAAAATGCTCAACCCTTCATCATATCTGAGAGGGCACTCCCAACGAAGCCTTTCGAAATATTCAGCTTTCTTTCCCCCCGATAATACCTCTGCAAACAAGCTATACTAGAGCAAGAATATCTCATATCATCAGGGTTAAAAGCAAGAGTATCCCATATCATGCTTTTTCCCTATCTTTTCCTTTGGCCTTGTTTTTACCTGCAAGACAAGGAGAAAGAGAGCAATCAGTCAGCACTTGGAATCAAGCTTCCAGCCAGGAACTGACTGCCTGGAACCCCTTACCTGATTACTTACCTGGCATTGCTCTCGAGTACTCATCTTCAACATCTTATGTTTCCAAGGAAGATTCCGCATCTGCTTGAGGAACAGATAGGGCAAGTGCGAAGGATACAAGGAAGCATGTGGAGACAAGCGTAACAGCACACGTGCCGATACATCCATTACTCTGTCAAAAGCAAAAGTATCCCATATCAGCAGGGTGGAACGTACTCTAGATTTGATGGACTTGTTTTGACCCTCAAATTCTTCAGTCGGCCTTATACTCTGGAGGAAACCAGAAAACCCTCCAGCTCAGTTCAAGAATAAGCCTGTGGAAAGTTACTTCTTCAAAAGCAAAAGTATCTCATATCATCTCTTCTCATTTTTCTTCTCTTTATCCTTCATGCTGTTGCAAGATGGGGAGAAGGTGAACAATCAGTCGGAGCTCTGATTGCTTACCTTGTCTGTCACCTCTTTCAGCAGACCCCCTAGCTCGGCGACTTGGGGGACTCCTACTACATGGTTTGTATCGCGCTTGACCAAGCCTGAAACTACAAGTAAGCTTCAAGTGAAATTGATACATTACCTTGTGCATCTCCACCAGTTAAAGATACCACCCCTGGATGGAGGAAAAGTACTTCCAGAGAAGATGTCACATCTACCTATGAGACAGATAAGGCAAGTCAAGACGACACCACACTCCGATACTTAGAAGTTTCGTGATTACGAGATCATTCTCCCACAATATTTCCTAATGTCATTTGTACTAAATCATTCACTTGTACTCACTAAAGGAGAGCTTGAACCTATGTACTTGTGTAAACCCTTCACAATTAATGAGAACTCTTCTATTCCGTGGACGTAGCCAATCTGGGTGAACCACGTACATCTTGTGTTTGCTTTCCTATCTCTATCCATTTATATACTTATCCACACTAATGACCGGAGCAATCTAGCGAAGATCACAAAAAGCGACCGTTTTCGCTACCTAGGATCTATCTTGCAAGAGAACGGAGAATTAGATGGAAATCTCAACCATAGAATACGAGCTGGATGGATGAAGTGTAAGAGCGCATCCGGCGTGTTGTGTGACCGTCGTAGGCCACTGAAGCTCAAGGGAAAATTTTATAGGATGGCAATAAGGCCAGCGATGTTGTATGGCACAGAATGTTGGGCGGTGAAGCATCAACACGTACACAAAATGGGTGTAGCGGAGATGAGGATGCTTCGTGGGATGTGTGGGCACACGAGAAAGGATAAGATTGGGAATGAGGATATCCGAGGTAAAGTAGGAGTAGCCGAAATTGTAGGAAAGATGAGAGAAAATCGGCTCCGGTGATTTGGACATGTGCAAAGAAGGCCGACTGACACTCCGGTTCGAAGATGTGACTACGGGACAGAGGTTCAGGGCCGAAGGGGTAGAGGAAGACCTAGGAAAACTTTGGAAGAGACTCTAAGAAAAGACTTAGAGTACTTGGATCTAACGGATGACATGACACAAAACCGAGCGCAATGGCGTTCTAGGATTCATATAGCCGACCCCACTTAGTGGGAAAAGGCTTTGTTGTTGTTGTTGTTGTTTGAGTTTTCTTGCTGAAAATTAGATGAAACATTAAACATTGTGCAGCCTGATAAATAGTTTTCAAAGTTATGCTTTAGAGGTTGAAGTTGTAAACATTTGAAACTTGTGGTAAGAATTTTTTATTTTTTGTTTGCAATTATCAGTCAAAAGTTTCGATTTGTGTAGGATACAGCTGGGCCAGCCTGCAACAGTCAAGGTTGCCGCAAACCTTATCAGGTTGTTCTCATACAATAACAAGGTTTGTTTCTGGTATTCCTTTTCCTTACACAACCCTTGCATCAGGCTGTGCTTTAGTTTGTTTTCCCTCCTAATGAATTAAATCTTTTCTATTGTGTGAAACCCCTCTTCAAGAATATGGCATCTGATTGTAATTTAAAAGTATTCTGGAAATATTTTATAATATAAAATTCTAATGATATATGTAGTAATCTTTTCCTTTCAGATATTGTTTGTGATTTCATCATTTGTATAAGTCATGATTGCGGCTTCATGTGTAACTATTTGCTAGTATATTTCGTATTCCTTATGTATTCTTTCTATATTTGGTAGAATATGCTACAAACTGGCATGATTATTGGTGGTTGGGACAAGTATGAAGGAGGTAAAATATATGGAGTACCACTCGGAGGGACAATTTTAGAGCAGCCTTTTGCTATTGGAGGTGTGTTTTTATAACTCACATATGTTCTTTATAAAGATCTTCTATTTTGTTTTCTATATTTCTCTTGTTGGTTTCCTTGTCATGGTTGAAATGGTTTTCCCTGCAATTATTTTTTTTCTCCTTTATTTCATATGAAACTTTTCTGCATTTGCTTATGAGTTGGTGTAAATTTCTATATTACTCTTTGTTAGTAGGCTGCTTTCTCGTTGAGCATAGTAAGACCATCTCCAGTGGAGAGGCTTAAAGTTCCAAAAGCCAAAAAATGGCCTAATTTGTCCAAAAATTCATCTCCAACCGAAGGCTTGGCTATAATTCCAAGGAGCCCACCAGGCTATTATTTGGCCAAAGAGGCATCAGGTTGGCCAAATGTAACCCCCCTCTTAGCCCTTTTTCTAAGGCCCAACTACTCAGTCGCAATAATTGATTCAAATTTAACGACTAGATTTGAAAACATTAAAAGGTAGTTTAATGAAATTAACTAATAAATTTAAAATATGAACTTGAAACTAATAAATTATTGAGGAGGCTATGTTTAGCCCCTTCGGTTGGAAATGGTATATTAATATGGCCTGACACTGGGCATTTAAAAATAATATTTTGCAAGGCTATAATTCTGGACGGGGCTATATTTAGCCCTTTCAGTTGGAGATGACCTAAGGTTATATTTTAGCATTCATAGAAAATTCTTTCTAACAAGGTATCATCATACGGTGTAAAATAATTTGAACTTTCAACTCTACTTGAATTTTTATAGTTGAGTAAATGCACATGTCCTCTAATTTTTCTTGCCACTTAATGCTATTGAATTACCATAAACTAGTGGCTTGAAGTACTCAAGATCTTTGTGTCATCCAGGATCTGGCTCCACTTATCTGTATGGTTTCTTTGATCAAGAGTGGAAGGAAGGAATGACCAAAGAGGAAGCTGAGGTATGTAGTCTTTATGTTTCTGACATTTTCTTGTACTTCTTCAATGCTGGCTTCCTTGATATTTCTGATTAATAATGTGCCAAGGTTTGATTCATTCATCATTGTGACAATGAGAAATAAATTAGTGAGATCCAAAATTGCTTGTAGTATTGTGTACGATGTTTACTTTGTTGTATGGTGTTTTAGTTAGGGTTATAGGGAAGTGGGGTGGCTGGTCTTGTGGTGGTAATTGGTTTACTTGGACTGCTATTTTGGTGTTTTGGAAGGAACATAGGTTTTTTTTTTTCTTTTTTCTTTGAAGGAAATGTGGAGGCCAAAATGAGTTAAGGGTGAGGATCGGAGATCAGGAAGTACCAAAGAGGGACCGCTTTCGCTACCTAGGATCTATCTTGCAATAGAATGGAGAATTAGATGGAGATCTCAACCATAGAATACAAGTTGGATGGATGAAGTGGAAGAGTGCATCCGGCGTGTTGTGTGACCGTCGTATGCCACTAAAGCTCAAGGGAAAATTTTATAGGACGACAATAAGGCCGGCGATGCTGTATGGCACGGAATGTTGGGCGGTGAAGCATCAACACGTACATAAAATGGGTGTAGCGGAGATGAGGATGCTTCGTTGGATGTGTGGGCACACAAGAAAGGATAAGATTAGGAATGAGGATATCTGAGGTAAAGTAGGAGTAGCCGAAATTGAAGGAAAGATGAGAGAAAATCGGTTACGGTGGTCTGGACATGTGCAAAGAAGGCCTACTGATGCTCCGGTTAGAAGATGCGACTACGGGACAAAGGTCCAGGGCCAAATGGGGTAGAGGAAGACCTAGGAAAACTTGGAAGAGACTCTAAGAAAAGACTTAGAGTACTTGGATCTAACGGAAGACATGACACAGAACCGAGCGCAATGGCGTTCTAGGATTCATATAGCCGACCCCACTTAGTGGGAAAAGACTTTGTTGTTGTTGTTGTTGTTGTTGTCTTTGAAGGAAATGTGGAAGTCATTGTGCAGTGTGCGCTCTTTAGGAGGGCCACCTGCTGGAGAAGATTTTGACTATAAATTAGTATTTGATGTTACACGGGATGATTTTGCGCCTTGTGGCTAAAGATCTGCACAAGATGATAGAAGAGTCTGACTCATATTTTGCACGCATTGTCCACTAGCTTGATCAATATGAGTTTGTGTTATTTCGTAGTTTGTGGTTATATATGAGTTATGCCAAGGTCTCTGTTAATTTTTCACAGACGATTTTGAGGTTGCACGGCAAGTTTTTCTAGAAATTTAACAAAGTTTGGAATTTGGAAGCTTTGTGTAGTCTGTAGTATTTGTGGCCTGAGAGAAGTAGCAGAGCCTTTGAAGGAACACACTTATGATATAATTGAGGGATCAGTTGTTAAGATGGTTTTTTGAGTGAATCAGAGGACTTCAACACTCCTTTTGAAAACTCTGATTCTGTTTTTCCTGGAATCTTATTTTGCTTATGTTACACAGGTACTCCCTGTGTACTATAGGAGTCAGTTTTCAGTAAATTATTAAAATAAAAAAAATGAGATTATTTTGGTAAAGGTGTATGCATGTAATTGTTTGTGTCTATTGTTAAATGATGGATTACTTGATTGCTTAATAGTTAATACTAAGAAATGCAACATGAACTGTTTTTCTTACTATTGTTTAATCTCTGTTATTCTTTCTTAAAGTTATATTACGTAGACTTGCTCAAATTCCTTTTGGTTCCAGCTGAATGTTCTCTCATTCTTACACTACGGTCGAGGGAAATAAACTTGGACTTTGTGTAAAAATCAGAATTTATAAATGGACATGTACTAATTCCCTTGTTTGTTTGGATTCATAAACATAGAAATAATTCTTATCTTTGAATAATTATGAAATACAGAAATAATTAAAATATTTATGCTATTATATTACTAATGGGTACCAATATCAAGATAAAAATGTATCCCAATATTTTGTTTTCTGTTTTTCCATTCAAAAGTTTGGTTATACACAACCTAATTTCTTTCAACATCAATCTTTAACTGATATATTTCTGCATCTTCAAAATATTCATTTGTATCAGTATTTAGTTCCTTGATTGCATCCACCTTGTCCATTGAAACTAATTTCTTCCTTGGTGAGAGAATACTTTGTAGAATTTTTTCACTTAAAGCAACTGCTATTAATTTGCTGCAGCAATTGGTGGTGAAAGCAGTTTCCCTCGCTATTGCTCGAGATGGTGCTAGTGGTGGTGTCGTTCGAACTGTCATTGTGAGTTTTTCTTTTATTCTACTGTAGTCTGCAATTACTTTATGGTTTTGGGAATAGAAATATCTAGTTCCACACTGATGTACCTGCAGCCATAGTCTGCCGAGCATGTGTTTTCTATCTGTAGACTGTCTAATTAGTTCAAAACACAAAGGAAATTGCGTAATGCTTGTTATTTCAGTGACATGGTCTTCTTATGAGTTTGAAATTAAGCTGTATAGCTATTAACTTATTTAGCATACAATCTGTTGCGTTCTTATACGGTAGTGAAAAGCTGTTATTTCCGTTCGATGAATGTGTTGGTTCTGTTTAATCAAGGTTGTGAGGATTGAACTAAAACCTTTCAGGTTTTTTCGTCCCAAAATTGCAATGTTCCCATTGACTAAGTATGTTTTTCATTTTTTATGGCCTTTCTATCTTATATTCTCTTGCGATTGTATGCTCTGTTTGCAGATAAATTCAGAGGGGGTGACGAGAAACTATTATCCAGGTGACACCCTTCCGCTCTGGCATGAGGAGCTCGAACCCCAGAATTCTTTGCTGGATATCTTGTCATCATCATCATCTGGTCCGGACATGATGATAAGTTGAAGATCGTGGTCTCCCGTAAGACTAGGTAAACCCCAGCGATACCATGAATGATACGCTTCCTCTTGCCCTAGTCTTCACTGCGGGGATTTCAGTCTGTACTCCGAAAGTTGTACTTGACAGTTTGAAATTACCATCTCATATTTGATTGAACTTATCTTGCTGCCTGCTCGATAAGTAGTTTATGAAAGAATTTGACTGGATCCCCTTGAATTTGTTACTGTTACATTTGTAGGATCATTTGATCTCAAATTTGAAGTGACTTGTTCCATATTACTTTTGTATGTTCATATTTCGAATTGCTAGACGAAAGAGAGATCTTATACGCAGGTAAATCGAAACATAAACATACGGGGTTGAGGTCCTGCAGAACAACTCACCTGCAACGCTTGATTTATACCACCGTTGCAGGGAAGTTCTCCTTGAGGTCCAGAATCCAACGGTTTGAGGTCTCGTGCTTGGTATCTGGTTCGACGATCCCAAGTTCGGCAGTCAGATTTGAATCAATCTAATCCAATTCAAACGTTGATGCATGCAAATCCGGAGAAAAAACAAGAACTCACTTATCTTTTTAGGCTTCTTTTGGTGTCAAAGATTGGATCGGAATTGATAAACCATAATTCACTCGATTCAATTATTTATTGAAGGAAAAATGGACGCCTCAACTCCCAAACTCCCAGCTGAGACATGTTTCTTCATAACTAATCCATTTTTCACCTTCAACTACAAAAATTTCGACAATTTGGAATTGACGTCTATTTTTATTCTTTAACATACATTGAATCAAGTGGATTATCAATTCTGATCCAATCATTGACACCAAACGAGGCCTTAGGTTATGCTGCTACATTGATCTTAACGTGTTTTGGAACATTATTCCATCACCGTTAATCAGTCAAAATTTTGCAAAATTTATTTAAGAAAGTTCATTTCATGCTGCTGATTTTTACAATGTACTTGAGTGGGAGAATTTCAATCTGAAAAGCAAAATGGCAAATGAATTTTAAAATTGACTTCAGACATCATCGTTGTATCCGCGAATATAAAACATGCCGTACCAGATTGTTCACTAGGCCGGAAATTTGCCCTCCCTTGAACAGAACTCGGGACCAACTAGAACCACAAGAAATTTCGGACTAGGATCCTCTGTTCAGAACTTCAGCTTCTCTCCCGTGCTTATGTAAGAGCTCGGCCAGAAAGTTAGATGCCAACCTTAACCATGAAATACCACTTCTCAAACTGCTTGCTCCAGCAACTAGTAACGGCTAAGTCACCGGAAAGGTCAAACTTTGATCTTTATGCCATGCTGATTACCGTGAAAGATTTTCCTATAAGCATCTAAAGCTCCTACTAGGGAGAAAACTGTCAGCGTATTGGCATGCTACATTAGGCATTCCCACCATCCGAGCTGCTGCAAGCTTGGTTTGGGAGCACAGCGTTGCCGCCAAAATCTCCATCCAAACTCATCTGCTGGACTTCTTGCGGGGAAAGGATCTTGATGCAGCGAACACAGTTCACAAACTCCCTGGAATAGGCAAAACAAATAGTTAAGAAACATGTTTCGATGACAAATGAAGACTCCTATGCTTTTGGCCTGCAATTTTGCAAACAGGAATGAGATTGAAAGACTTACTCCCAAGGGTCATCTCCAACTAGCAGAACATCATTCTCATGATCTACATACACAAGTTTCCAGCCCACCCTCCCTCGGTCCTCTAACTGTCCCTCTATACCAAACCGTCGAGCCAGATCTTGTTTAAGCTCGTCATAATTTGAATAGCGTGTCATATCTATGGATCTCCCTACAGCTCCGCGTTTGTACACCTATACATAAACATTAACCAAGTTAGAGCAAAAGACATAATCTGAAAAGCTTGAAATAGAGAGCATCACAATTCTCTTTTTGTTTTGAATTTAAAATATCAAACCTTGGTGTATGTCCGCATCCGCTGAAATGGCGGAGCAGGTGCCCATGGGCCGCTGTCCAGAAAGCTGCTATCGTTTATCGCTGAGTCAATCGAATTGAATGTCATATCAGGAACTCCAAAGGACTGGGAAACCATTGAAGTTGAAAGTTCCACCTGAGCATCTTTCGAATTTTCATAGTTGCCAAGCATGCCACCCGAAGAGAGAGTATTTGAAAAATCCTTTGCTAACCTCACCACGCCTTTGGCCAACATAGGATCAGGATTCAAAGGTATCCCTATTTGACCATCAATGTTAGAACCATACGGAACATTGCTTCTCTGATCTACCAGAACTTCCACTTCTTGACTGGCTTCTCTGAATAACATTGATTGTGGATGGAAAGGCAACGGGGCGTTATTCTGCTGTAAATGGACATCATTCTGAGAGAGGCCAACTGAAGTTGTTGAAGATGATGTGTCCAAGTAATCTGTCTGGGCCGCTGCACTGTTCATGTATGCTTGCGGTGTAAGAATTCCTTGACTTTGATTCCTAGCAATGTTCACTGACGGCTTAACTTCAGACTTATGTTGGAAATCTTTCATCAAGTTACCATGAGATGGCATTCTGTCTATGGCACCAGAACTCAATATTGTGGTGGCAGACTGAGCCATGTCCTCCCCTATTGATGAGTTTCGGTGTGATCTGTTGTTCATCAACGGTTGAATTACAATCGGGCCGTTGTTTGTGGATGGTGAAGTTGAACAAGATGGAACCTCATCTGTAATCCCAGACTGCCCAGCTCCTGCAACCGCTGTCATAATATTACTACCCACTGTAGAGAGCTGATTGGTGGTTGTGTTCGGGAGTCCCATGTGCCCGGACATTTCAGGCAGCATACCAGATTGCTGCTGTTGAAGCTTTGGCTGCTGAGGTGGTTGAGAAAACCGAACATTAGCTTGGCTGTGACTATTCTTTGTCATCTGCTGTGGCATTGTTCTTGACTGAGGATGCGCGGTTGGTGCCATTTGAGGCATATCTAACATTTGGGTGGGAGAAGGCCTCGAGAAGCTCTGGGACATATCAAACATTTGCCTCTGCTGGTCCTGGAGTTGGACTTGCTGGGCGGGATGTTGCTGTGCCTGCTGTGCTAAAAGTGACTGCTGTTGCTGTTGAAGCTTCTGTAACAGTTGAAACTGAAGCTGATTATCCGAAAGATGTTGTAACTGTTGGTTCATTTGATCTGGCGGTTGAGACTGAATAAAACTCTGCTGTTGATTTTGACCCATAATTTGTTGTTGATGCTGCTGCTGCTGATGCTGTTGTAGGTTCTGAGGTATGTTTCTTTGAAGATGGTTTTGAGCAGACGATTGCTGCTGAAGAACACCACTGTTATTTTGGGCAAGGGTCTGAGGTTGCAGAAGCTGGGACTGAACTTGGCTCAAGGGCAGAGTTTGATTGACCAAATTTTGCCGGGGTGGTTGAGAATTATCTCCCAACTGTTGCTGACGTTGTATCATGGGTGCTAACGGGCTCAATGAGGATGGCTGCTTTGGGAGCTGATCAAGCACTTGCTGAGGTGGCCTCTGGCCATTGAATTGTAAATTGTTCATTTGAGGTATTTGAGGAGCCGACAAGCCCAACTGCCGAGAAAGATCTGCTCCAGCAAGGTTTTGCATAGCTGAACCAGAATACGAATGCATATAATTTGGCTGCATGGAGTTGCCTGTGGAAGAATTTTGCTGCATGTTCATCCACTGGACTAAGCTTAGGCCAGGTAGAACCTGGGGATCCTTCATGGACATATCATCACCAAGCCAAGGCATTGTTCTCTTGAAAAGATTATCCATATCATAGTCCTCATCTGCGAAAGAAAAATCAAAGTTATTGATGTCTTTTCACCAAAAATCCAAATTCAAAATGCGGTTAAGTTTCTAACAGCACGTTTGGCCGACTCAAAACGAGGGAATAAAACATGCAAGGAAAAGGATAATGAAGCCTCCAAATGATTCAAGTCATAGTTTGTTGTAGCATACAAAAGATCACAAAAAAGATACCCTTGAAGTCCAAAGGTCAAACATTTATCATAGGAGGAGGAAGAACTAGTATAATTCATCCTTCAATATATATTATATCTTTTACCTGGCATTCCTGGTTGCCTGGGACGCTTTGATCTGAAGAATGGTGGGGGGCAGATGAAAAATGGAGCAGTAACAGGCTCAATTTCCCAAATTGAAACCCGATTACGCCTTTCCCCAGCAGTTGATTCGTCCCAACCAACCTATTCAAAGAAATGTGAGGCATTAGGGGTTATTTTCAATGACCGACAAGATGACTGTAAGTACCAAGGGAAGAGATGCAACGAGAAGTTGCCATCACATTTACCTGCAAATTACGCCATTGTGAGTGCTTCCATCTAACAGGATCAAGATCACTAATTCCTGTAATTGTACCCATGTACCTGCACAACAAAATTTCTTATGTTCAACTCCTACACTACCATAAGGTTTTCAAATGATCATATTCAGCAGGCCATTTCTAGTTTGTTAAGTATATTTTGTGAATTACGTACCAGATCACTGATGCCAAGATTACTAAAATTCTACATAGAACTTAAAGATACAAGTATACAACTACCTTCTTGTCCCTGACTCTTCAGTTTCGAACATCATACGAAAACGCATGCCTAGTGATAGTTGGTTGCCACATGCTGCCTTGTAGTACTTGGCTAAAGGGATAACAAACTCTGATGGACTAGCCCTGCATTTGGAAAAGTATATTTTAAAAATAATATATAGTGAAATCATTCGAAGAGTAATAACAAAGGTGAGTCGCTCCCACAATTAGGATTCTATAGTCGTAAAATAAAGATGATACATTTGGAATAAAAAATTGATAGATGTTAACCTTGGATTGTAGAATACTGTGAAGGGGCTATTATTAGCGGCAGCATGAGCTGCAGCTGCTAAAATTCCAATATGCATACTGTCACTTGACAATACTGAAGATGATAGGTTGGTGGGTTGCCTGTTTGCTCGTCTAATTCCCAAAAGAAGCTGCTGTTTTTCATCCCTGATCATGAAAAGTGTGACCGTCAGAAGAAGTTGCTTATTTTCCAGTCCAAAATAGGGAAGAGGAAACTAAAATATACATCCGTATAACTTGAAAGAGGCACTTTTACCAACAAATCATACTTACGGTAAAAATTCAATACTCCAAAATAGAATATCCCAAGATTTCCATTTCATCCTGATTACCTGATGAACAAGACGGAATCACCAGCAAAAAGCCTCTTCCCACTAACAAATAGGCTCCATCCTGTTGTAAGCAAGTGGCGTTTTGGTTGCCCTGAATCAAGCAAATCAAGGAATGACATGAGATGTTTAGAAATAGGATATTAATGGTTCATCCATATATGTACATTCAAATGGCTAAAGAGATAACATACCACGATAGATATGGCGGAAGGTCCAAACAGTATCATGCAAATCCCGGGCAACAAGTTCTTGGGCAGGTGGTTGCATGGAGAAGTCCTATGTAGAAGATGAAACACTATAAAACTTTGCAATTATCGTGGAAAACCTTGGGAATGATGTAAACTTGCTTACGAGAGGAGGGAAAATCTTTTCTGCTGCACGTCGGGGCACTGAGAAACCTCCATGAGTGCTTGTATCACTTGCTGTCAATGTTTTGCAGAAAAATTCTGGTTGGGGCTTATTTGTCTTGAGCGCAAGATCTGATCTCAATAGTGCATCCTTGTCAAACTACACGACAACGAATTGATGAATCAGGTTCCAGAAACTTTTACCTTCTAAAGAACAATGGAAAATGATCAAGTGACAGAAGGGCATGTCCATAGTACTATAAGAACGTAATAATCGTCAGGTCATTTTGAACATAGTCCTTACCGATGACACGGGCAGAAGTGTCATCTGCGCATAAACTTCGTCTGTTTCGGGGTCCGCCTTGTAAATCAAACATAAATGAGAAAATCAATTAGAAATGATCAAGAATACAAATCTGTTGACAAAGTAAGACTTAAAGAAGATAAAATCACCCATACATGCAAGGTGACATTGTGAAGGAGACATAGTAGCTTGGATGGAAGATTCGGGTAGTTGGGTATTTGACCATCCACATCCTTTTTCATAGAAGCCGCAACCTGGAATCGGAAATTTCAGGTACAAATCAGTACAGACCGCCTCCAAAAACAAGCAAGAATAATAAACGTATTTACTTAAATCCAAATAAAAACTTAGCTACAAGAGTAATTGTTGAACAAAAACAGTAACAATAAATGACGCGCATCCACACTTTCTCTTTCTGTAAATCCTAAATGCTTCAAAACCCATCAACACCAATTGCTTTATTCGGAAAATAAAGTAGCTCTAGACCACAATATTTCTATGTTTTAATATATATGTTTTGGGAAAATTTAAAAACGGAAGGCCACCAACAGATTGCTATTAACAAATGAACTCAAAAAACACATGAGTTCATAAAAATGGCAGAGCAGAGTGTGACGGATAGATAAGCAGAAACACTGATGCGGCGCATGATAGCAACATCCATAATAAAAAAACACACCCACCCACCTGTTCGCTGTGGCCTTGAGGGAAGTACACCACGTGGGTCCCCGCCGGCGGCAAGTTCACCAGCGGCCCGGCGCACGCTTGCCATAGCTCCGGGTTTATGCTCTTTACATTCTCTCCCCCTGCGCATGTGTCGGCCACCCATTCGTCAGAAACCACCACAGCACAAAACCCCCGTCTTTTCCGTTTGTTTTCCGAGAAAACGCAAACGGGGGAAAGAAAATTAAAGACCAACTCAAAGGTTGTAAGAATCTGGATTCTGGGAATCTCAGAACGTAACTGCCGAGTCCCGTATATAAAACTTGTAACGAACAAAACGATATAAACAGACAAATCAAATAAATCCACAGCAATTGTATCGATCCACCGATCCATCCGCTGCTTTTTTTAACATCGTGTTTTTAGAGAGAGGGAGACTAAATCGATTTAAGTGTTCTAGAGAGAGAAAGCACCGACCTGGGCATGAATTGGATGCGCAGTTGGCGACGGAAGCTCCGGCGCCGTTCGCCGGCGGCTTCATTGTTTGCTCCGGCGACTTGGGTTTTTACGAAAATTGTATAAATCGCCGAGAGTCTCACTTGCGCATATCGCCGGCGATATATTGGCGAGGAATTGGACCTGCTTTCCGAGCTCGTCTCAGCTCCCGGACGACGCACTCGGACCAAGTTCTCTATCAGCTGAGCTCAGATCAGCTCGGCAGAATCTGCAGCACCCGAAACAAACTGAAAAAAAAATGGAAAAGAAAAACTTTCCCGGAAAAAGTTTGTAGCTTTCGCGGGAAAGGGTAGGGGCTTTTCCGGCGAGGTAAAGGGGGGGAAACGGCGAAGTAAAAGGAGGGAACAGAGGGGCAGAGAAAAAGGAGGGCTTGCTGAGACTAAGAGAGACCAAATGCTGAAGCTTTGCCCCCTATCTTCCCCTACACCACCCAGACACTGCCTTTCGTCTCTCTCTCTCTCTCTCTCTTCTTCCCAATGCTCAATTGCTCCCTTTTTCTTTTCTTTCACTTTCTCTCTTTCTACATCAAAATAAACAATTCTTTTATAATTTCTCTCTCTCTCTTTCTCTCTTTCTCTCTATTGTTCCTTGAAAATGGCACTCACTAAAATGGGGCTTTGGCTCTAAGTTGACCTTATGGAGTAAAGTTACGGAAAAGAGTAATGCTATCCTAATATTTTTTTTTGGATTATATTTATGAATTAGATGATTTATTATAAATAGAAAATAAACACATTAATTAATATTTAATAATTAAATTATCAATAATCACATTATATGATTTAAATTTATTACAAACTTATCAATTAAAAATGGCCTTGCCCTAAGTTAATAATCTCTAGTAGCTTTTTTTTTTTTTAAACACCTTTTAGGAAAAGGGTGTGCTATCCACATGTCCATTTTTATTTCTTACACATCGCTTGTTTATTTTTGTCCTTTAATTTTTTTCAATTATCCGATTTAACAACTGAAAATTAAAAGGATGTGTGAGAAGTCAAAAGGATCCCCTTAGGAAATGAATAGTTCATTTTCTATCTCATTGTTGGCACGTCGAGAGAACCAATAAGGCTTTTCAACTCCCTCTTAACGGCATCTCGATTGAATCATGACATCTCAAAGGAATAAAATTGAATCTCGACGGCATCTCAACTCGACGTCTCTAGCATCTATTGGACGATATTAATATTTAGGATTATTTTACTGTTTGGGTTTTAAGCCAACCCATTAGAATTAGGTATGTGTTTCCTTGCTTATTGGGGATTGGGCTAGTTTATTATAAATAAACTGTCATGTTGTTATTTAGTAGCGAACAAGTCAGTCAAGATGTAGCCTTTAGTTTGTAGCCGTCTTAGCATTCTTATTTATTGTTTTCTGTTAATATATTCGTAGTTTATAGTTTGTTTGTTCGTATTGATGCTCTGATTTTCAACTTGGTATCAAAGTAGGTTTGATCCTTTGTGTGTGATATGCTCTAGATGGGTATCAGTTTGCTTGTGTCGTTTGTTTGTTTTAGTTTTGATCTGTGGAAATTTTTGTTTTCTGGTTTGGATTTTTGTTTGTCGTTCATACTACAAAAAAAAGTAGGTTCCCGCCCCTAGTCCCTCGCTTGGCAATACCTGCATCGCTGCCTAATCTGCCCGATCCAAGACCTCCATCTGCCTTGACCTGACTTGGCTGCATCTACCAGCTACAACACATCCTAACCAAACCTGTTGCCCCACATGTTAGTAGAGATTGGTGTGTGCATCTCAAACAGCCTAACTAAATGAGGTTTTTGACTATTTTAACAACAGCAAAAAAATCTAGCTAAATAACTAGCTATCTTAACTTTGTGAATAATAACTAGCTAGATTTAGCTAGGAGGAGAGAAAGTTAAATTTTTGCTAAACATTAAACATTATAAAATTGTATTGTTTATGGGCTTTAAGAGAAAAAAGGGCTTGGGTTGTTGTGTTTAATATAAAATATTACTTAGAAGTGTGTAGGAGTATTAGTGTAGAATAATCAGAGTACTTTCATTCTTTTCTCAAGGAGGTATGTATAGGATTACAAGTAGGGTTACAAGACTATACAATCTAATCAATTTACACCCATGACTCATGCAACACCCTTTCAAGGTGGAGCATAGCTATCATCGATGGCCATCTTTACAAGTGAGTCACGAAAGCTGCTCCGTACTCTTCATATACAGAATTAGCACGATTTGTCCTTCAATTTCTCATCAACAAAATTACGATTAATCTCCACATGCTTTGATCTATCATGTTGCACCAGATTCTTAGTAATCTTAATTGCTGACTGATTATCGCAATAAAGTTTTATTACACTTTGCCTATCAAATCCCCAACTCCCCCATAAGTCGTCTTATGCATAATAGCTCACATAAGCCTTTCACCATCACTCTATATTCTGCCTTAGCACTCGATAAGCTACAACTTTCAGCCTTTTACTTCGCCAAGTAACAAGATTACCTCCCACAAATGAAGTAACCAAAAATAGATCGTCACCTTATACCCTTTGTACCCCAGTCAACATCTATATATCCCATCCCATCACATCTATATGCACATGCTTTGAAAACATAAGACCTTTTCCAGGTGCATAATTCAAGTACCGAAGAATTCTAACAATGACATTCATGTGAACTTCACTGAATTTGCGGAAACTGACTAACTACACTCACACCATATGCAATGTCGGGTCTTGTTTGTGACAAATATACCTTTGATACCTTTCCTTATTAGCTGGAACTTGATAAGGAAGCTCCTCCATTCCATGAGTTTGTCCTATAGGTGTATATATCAGTTGGCACCTTAACATGCCTATTTCATTTAGCAAATCTACACATACTTATGTTGTGACAAAAATATTCCCTATTCGAATCGAGTAACTTCAATTCCAAAAAAATATTGCAAACCACCAAGATTCTTCTTTTCGAACTCAAATGCCAAATAAACTTTTAGATTCTTCATTTCTTCAATATCATGATCATTCATAATCATGCCATCCACATGAATGATAATTGTGATCTACATCGCTCTGCACATAACCAAATTTCTTCATAACTGAACGAAATTAGTCAAACCACGCTCTTGGTGATTGTTTCAGTCCATACAGAGCCTTCTTTAATTTGCATACAACACCCGTCCTCCTTGAGATGCTATATCCAGGTGGCAAACTCATATAGAATTCCTTCTGCAGATCATCAGTAAGAAAGTATTTTTCATATCATATTGTTGCAAGGACTAATCAAGGCATGTAACAAGCAATAACAATATTTGAGCAGTGTTAATATTTGCCACATAAGAAAATGTCTCTTGATAATTAATTCCATTCTATGTAAAACCTTTTTGCAACCAATCGTGCTTTGTATCTATCAATAGTACCATCTGGTTTATGTTTAACAGTATAAATCCATTTGCAACCAACAAGCTTATTTCCCAATGGAAGTGGTATTAAGTCCCATGTCTAATTCTTCTCAAGAGCTTTCATCTCTTCAGTAATTGCATCAGCCCATTTCGAATTGACAAAGCATCTTGCACCTTGGTAAGAATAACAATGGTAAACAATTCACAAAATATTTACTAGCATGAGTTAAACTTTGTGTAGATACATAGTTTGCAATTGGATACTTCACCTTCTTGAAATTTTCTGGAAAGCATTTGTCTAGAGCTTCCCCGTGTATCCTTTGGTGGCAACCTAAATTGTCCATCATATGCGGCAGTCAAATTTTCATGAGTACTATTAATAATATTTTTTATGCTTACCTCATAAGTATCAACGGAAGGAGTATCTCGAACAGTTACTATATGTGTAAGAGAAAACTGGGGGTTGACATCACTTTCTTCACCATTTTCAGGCAAGTTCCTATGCCATCAATAGATTTGGTAGTAGCCATCATGGTATATATGTGGTATTGGCAGCATTATCATGAACAATAGAGAAGAGATTATGATTTAAAAGCAGCAACTTCACGATTGTCGTAACATCTCTGGTATTATGGCATGAGGCTAGTAAGGTTAGGGTAGATAAGAGAACTAGCTAGGTCTCAATCCTAGGATCGTGGCTCTTATACCAACTTAAAAGTGTATAAGAGTATTAGGGTAAAATAATCATACCCTAATATAGTCAGAGTAATTTCATCATTCTCCCAAGGATGTATATATATAATTACAAGTAGCGTTGTAAGACTATACAATCAAATCAAATAAGGCCTTTTTGAAAGAGATGGCAGTGTTTTGTTTTGCTGACGCCTTAAATCAAGTCAGAAGTATATGCCCACAGCCACCCAACCCAATGGGTCAGAGGTGGGCCGACCATAGGTTCGAATCCTGCCACCTTTCTTGTCGTCTTTGTTCACAGCTACTCGGTCAATGAAGCCGAAATTTGGGCTTTGCGACCTCATCACTTCAATTCAAGCACAAACCAATTTCTTTAATATGGTAGTTCTTTATTACAAGGATTATATTAAATTTACACCCATGACTCATGCAACTGTAATATTAAAATATTTTAACTTAAACTAAAATAGCTAGTATTGTAGAAGTAGTGGCTAGTCAAATTAACATTTACCTCATTTGACTAGCTACGATAACAAAAAATTTAGCTTGTATTATTGAGATGCTCACCAATTACCCTAAAGTTAATTAGGAGATTACCTCAAATTACCCCTTTGTACCTTTCACAATATAAACTAACACATGAATATTTGTTATTGGCTACAAAACCAAACATGATTATGTGTTAATTGACCAATATCTTGACCGTCACCATCACTGTCCGTTGTGCACATGATGAAAGTTATTGTATATTGGTTCTTTGTGTTTCCTTGTTCTTTTCATCTTCAACATGATGTTTACGGGTTGGATGTGTTAAATTTCCGATTTTAGTTTTTTTAATTATAAATTATTGTTTATTGTAAAAACCTAGAAAGTTAATAAAAAATTAACTGCACAACCAAAACAAAATAAAATTTGTAACAGACTCAAGCAACAAGTCGACGACTTCACCAATATTGATGCAAGATCTATCATATAAATAGGGTTGTAAATCAGTTCGATATAGTTCGAGTTTGTGGCTTGAATTTGGGTCGTCGGATATCAAATCATGATAGAAACAAATCAGGCTTGAGGTATACCACATTTAGCTTACAAAGTTCGTGAGCAACTCGTTCACAAGAAATTTTAAAATCAAAGATTTTTTTTTTTTTTTTTTAACTTTGAAGTTTTAAGTACCTTTTAGATATTGAATACCAAATCATTTTGCAGTTAATTCTTAGTTGTTAATTTTTGTACTTATGACTTTAAACTGGTTTGGTACAACTAAAGTTCGGGTAGTATAAAACAAGACGAGCAAGTGGCAGTATGACAACCCGTCCCTAACTTTACGATTGTATTAATTTTAAATGAGTGAATTGACGAAAATGCCTAGAGGTGAGATTGTTGACTTTTATTGACTGTCTCTTCATGATGTGTACAAGCTACTATTGTATAGTATTCTCGAAGAACTTGACGATAGGCACAAACGGAACTTAATTTGGAGTTATAACAAAGGAGTTATTAATGAACGAAGTTATGGGCGACATGGTCATTTGACCATAATCTAGAATGCTCTAGAAAATATGGAAACGCCACGTGGATGGCTGTGATGGAGAAAGGAAAAAGATGGATGACTGGAATTGAAAGGAAAAAAAGAGAGAATGAGGGATTGAGGGCTGCCTAATCAGAAATAAAGGAGGAGGTGGGAGGCCAATCGGAAGGAAGAAAGAGGAGAGAAAGGAGAGAGGTGAAGAGCACCCAAACCGGACCAAAACTGTTTCCAACCGTGACCCAGTTTGATTTCCAGCCAATTTCTGCAATTTTTCAAGCGAAATTCACCCAACCATCACCTGCAATCACCACCATACTTCTTCTCCTTCATTTTTCACCCAAGATTCGACGAAAATTGGGCCAATTTCGTGGTGTTTAGTGACGGTGACATCAACGGTTTCTTGGCGGCGATCCGCCGATCCGGTGAGTTGCACCACCCATCATCATCCTTAATCAACTCCCCTTGGACCCAGAAACAAGACCCAACCAGTTGTAAGGGCGTCGGAACACTGAGGAAGGATAATCGAAGCTCACCCAGTCTAGGGTTTCTGGCTAGTTCGAGGGAAATTGGAGCTTTTCCCGGCCAAATTGGACTTGGCCACAGGTATAAAACTTGCTCTACTCATTGAGATCTTCATTTCTATGAAATTTGGTAATTTTTTGAAATAGTTGATTTTTCCGGCGAGTCGGGGCAACCGGCGACCGCGTGGGCCGAGACCCCACCTGACCATCATAGGCTAATTTGATGCTCCAATTCCATAATTGACATCCGTTTAGTGAAATCCTGATGTTTTAATATAGTTTCGTAGTGGATTGCCTAGTTGGCCGCTACTTGGTTATTATATGAATGGACAATCCGACCGTTGGATCGGCATCAAACTTTAATACGTGATAGTACGTAATATTTGTGGACATTAGCAACTTATGAATTAGGAATCCAACGTACGGATCTTTCCGAATTGAATTTCTAAAGTTTGTAAAATCCAATGTTGACCGCCACTTGAATTTGTGATTAGCAAAGATCCAACCGTTGGATCGTAAAGAAGTTTTAGTATGTTGTTCTAGCTGCATAGTGTGGACTTTAGGAAGTTACGGGGGTGGATGTTCCAAATTGACTTATGTAGGGTTATGGACCTCACCTTTGATAGAGACTTGACTTTTGTAAAATTTGACGGGGACCCTCCTTAGCATATTTCGACTTACTGATTCCGAATCCGCGGTCCATTTTTTGAAATTCGACCATTTTAGGATAGTTCATTTATTAGCCGTACTTTGTACGAAAATGCGTAATTTCATTAGCACGTTATATTTACCTAAATGGTTTCGTTTCTAGGCAAAATGGATCGCAATGACTCTCGATGCTAAGAGCTGGGTTCGACTCGGCGACAGGATTTGTGAGTGGGTCTTTTCTTAATATATATATTGGTTAGTTTCCATATATACAAGCATTAATAAATTCTTTATGCAATTGCCATGGTTAAATTAATGTTTATAAGAAATACCTTATTGTTGGGAAATGATGAAATAATCCTATGGGATGCACATGTAAGCTTACTATAAGGAGATGCCTTGATTATATTTATGGTCATGAATAGTACGATATTGATTAGAATGGTTGAATGGTTGTGGCATGGCTATATTGATGTTATTTGCTCATCGTTTGCTACACTAGTGTTGGTACTCGCTCGGGTCAGGGCCAGTCTTTTACGTGTATGTGCACATTGCACCGTACGCTCACTTTGGATACATTTTAGGTGCCAGTCCTGTGGTATAGGTTGCCATAGGCAACTCCGACTCATATGTGCTGCGCATAGCACCAGTCTTTACATGATTGTAATACTAGAGTGTATATTATTATTCAAGGTTCTAAAAAATGCTACGCGCTAGTCAGGTGGCGGGCTAGCGCCTAGGCGGATTTAGGTAAATTTCTTGTATATCTTATAAATAAGTGCATATTGACACCTAAAAAAAAACTATACTTGTATGGATAATAAAATAATGATAAAATGCAACTTAGGTACACTATTTCCATAAGTATTGGATGAACTTGTAGTAAATCCATCATTTGTAAATTAGATACACCATTTCCATAAGTATACCACAATGAAACCAAAAAAGAAAAAAAGCACGCAATTAATAAATAAATAAATAAATAAAACCTCCTAGGACCTCCTAGGGCCTTCTAGCCTGCCTAGCCCGCCTAGGCGCCGCCTAGGCCCAACCCGATTTTTCCAAGTGATTTGGCCAAAAACGCGTCGGTTGCTAGGCGCCCAGCGCCTAGGCGGCTGTCTAGGGCATTTTTTAGAACACTGTTATTATTACACCCGGTCATGTTCATGTCAGAATACCTTTGCATAAACTCGTGTGTCAACATGTGTCGATGAGCACCCGATATGATATGTTGCTTATGTGAGATTTTGTGATTATGGATGTCATGCCCTTATTTACGAGATATTGTGCCGTAATGAATTCTTGAAATTTTGCAGGCTACAGTAAGTATTTTCTTACTATACGTAGTATGTATATTTTGGAAATATACTAGTTTTACAGCAACGGGTAATAATGTTTTCAAAAAGGTTTTTATAAAGCTTTTATTTTTAGGTCCACTCACTCTTATTTTTCACCCCCTCCAGGTTTTAATAGTTGAGCTTTCATGTCGACGAAGATTCTTAGCAAATCTTGGTGTAGACGATTACCTTTGATGATATAATTCTCACCCTATCTTACTGTGCTATACTTATGCTTTGACATCACGTGTGAAATGGGTTCATTCCCACTCACAACGCACTCTTATATTTAGGCACTTCTAGGTTTAAATTTATTCACAATTTCCACTACACTACACTTTAAGGCTTCGTTACCTTCCAGGTGTCGGCTAGCACAGCTCGATTCAGAATCCAAGTGGGCATTCCGGGTCGGGGTGTGTCAGGCGGATTGCGCTGCTAACTAGGATCTTTCTCTTCGATTCATTGCATTTTGGATTAACTCTTTCCTTCCCTTAGTGTAAATTGAAGTGGTAATATTGTCGCCTGTATAAGAAAGAGACAAGACAAAACATGCCAAACCAAAACTCAAAGAACAATGCTAGTAACCTTCTTGTTCTACCTTCATGCAATGTTGCATGATGATCTAAACTGTCTATTTTATAAGTTACTTTTTAAGCGTCAAGTCTGCAAAAAGAAAAAGGAAAGAACAACTAATGTTTTTGTCATCTAATTGCTTTTTAATAAATAAACGAACTATGATTCTCACTTAATACTGAAAGCACAATTATAAGATTTATGATTTGGTTGATATTTTGCATGGTTGTTTTTTTAAAAGGTGACTTGAAAAATAGACGGTTCAAATTATTAAGCAACAATTGATAGGATCAAATATGAGTGTGCATGAAGAAACAGAATTATGAGTTTATCATCTCTTATAATGTTCATACAGAGTTAATGTGAAAGCCTTTTTAATTAAATTGTGGATAATTGTATATTTAAAAGTCAACCAAATTAAAAAGCTCATTATGTGGTTTAACCGAACTCTCATATTCTTAGTGTAAAAATATCGATGTACTCAAATCAAGAAAAAAAAAAGTCAATGTCAATGCCGTGTTCTCGTTCTAACTAAAGTAACTAAGCTTTGTTCATATAAAGGTAGTTGCGTCCGTTAATTGCTCTATGTATTTTCAAGGAATGTTGCTTTCCTAGACTCACCTACCCCTAATCGCCATTAGAAATTGGGGCAAGTAGTTGTGGTTCAGAAATCATTGAACCTTGTATAAATAAAAGAGAACTTTAACGAAAAGTTTCTGGTACTGTTTATTTTAACGAAAAATCACATTTTACACTAAAAAATCAATTATTATAATTCACTTTACTTTTTATTTTGTTCTTATTGTTAAAACTAAAAGTTTTCAAACCCTTTTCATTAGTTTTCCTTAAATAAAATGCGATGCATGAACTAATTGAACTACACTTTTTTTTTGTTTGTAGGGAATGTAATCCTGTGGAGAAAATTAGAAAAAGAGGAAGTAATTTGAAGAAAAAAAAAAGTTACTTATGTAGACATTTTGCTTGTTTATATCAAGACTGTGGATGCAAATTTCTTCCTCCTTGATCTTGGACAAAATTGCACCTATAAAACAATTAACACCTTAGGTCAACGCCAAGAGCTTCACGCGCCCACGATGAATGGGGGGGCTTTGTCCGAAGAACCTCCGATGCCAAAGTTAGAATTTTAAGAGAAAAGTGTTTGAGAGCTTTGGAGAATTTTAGCAAGAGTCAGGACCTAGCTTTTTGGTGAGAATGAGAGCCTATTTATAGGGATAGGGTTCTTGATTTAGGTTGAATTTAGGAGTTATGGGAATAATTGACTAATTAATTTAGCAAATAAAATTATTGCCAAATTAACTAGCTAATTAATGTGATAAAATAGGTGAATATGATGAGATCAACAAGGGTGGCCGGCCATTTGGGATTTTTGGGTAGTGGGTTATGTAATGGGGGATTAATTGGCATAATGAGTCATTTAATTGGTGATTGAATGGATTAATTAGGAAATAAATCCATTAATTCACCAATTAATCTAATTTAAATGGAATGTTTGGAATGGTTACCTTGTGGAGTATATGGATGAAATAACTTTTATTTGTTACCTTCTTTAAGCATTTTTGACTTGGTTAACGGATGATTGCCCGCTGCTCGTGCGTAGGAATCTCGGTATGTCTCAAGAGTATTTTTGTCCTCTTTTATCCAAAAATCCACGTGTCGCCTTGTGAATATTTTTGGCTCCACACAGACCATTTCTGAATTCTTACATGTAAAATATAGATACCTAGATTTTATTTATTTATTTCCTTTTTTTTTTTTGTCAAACGATAATTTTTTTAGATTAGATGTTAAATTAGCTCCCGACGAAGTTCGAACCCACGTCGTTATGTAAGGGCTCAAAACATTTTCACTACTATGGTAAAAGGCCACTTGCATATTTAGAAAGCTTTTAGTACAACATGATAACTACGTAGATTAAGCATAATTAAGTATCAAAACTCTTCAAAAATAGAGTAGCTACTAGTTAGTTATTATAGTGATGTTAAACCTAAGACCTCTACTGGTTAATTATTAATTTTTTATTAAGCCAAATTAAAAAATGAGTCCATAGAGACCTGACATTAATGTCGTGTTTCCCATGTTTGTGTCGTTTTTGTGTCATACCCAATATCTTAACGGGTCGTGTCGTGTAATACTCGTTAAAATAAAAGGGTAAAATGACCCGACCCGAAATCGACCTGATAATATTAACAAGTAATATGACCCGACCTGTTACCCGTTAAGGAAAATGTATTTTAAACCAATAAATAATCAAATGAAAAACATAATACTAAATAAGTATATACATATCATATTATCACATTCAAAACATAAAAAAGCATTTGTCTTTCAAGTATTACATATTTACATATCCAAAATAAGAGCATAATAAAAAATAAAAAAACATTAGAACATTACAAAATATCAAATGTTCAAAAGATTTGCAAAATTAAGGGAGTTATGTTTCAAGGTTTGGAACTTGCACATTTTCTTACAATCAAACTCTTCAATTTTCATCAATCACCATGGGAAATGGTATTGGAACTTTGGTTTGATATATTGATGATATTTTCAATGAGGCTTTCTACATTAGCACTCTCTTCTCATTTATCCTATGGCTATTGTTTAAGTAAAGTCTTTAATAGTTTTTCAATTAATATAGAAGTGTGAAAAATATAGAAAAAATATATAAATGCTCGTAATGACAAGCTTTACAACTTTCGTGAAGGGCTTAACTATGAAATGTGCCACTATAATCATATAAATCATAAATCAAAATTTAACCGTCGATTGTTGTTTACATTTATACTTCATTTTTCTCACTAAATTTTGTTTTTTCGAATTTTCTTTTTTGAAAACATGATTTATTAGAGGATACAAGGAGATGAACATTCGGATCATTGATATTATGTTCAGAGTTTTACTGTTAGTGAAAATATTGCTTGGTGTTTATAAAATTTCTATAAACTATATAACATTGACTCATATTTCAATTAACCGTAAATATCGGGACGTGAAATCAAAGATCCGAACTGTTCATCTTCCTACATCCCCCAGAAGATCATGTTTTCAAAAAAGAAAATTTTAAAAATGAAATTCAATATAAAGAATAAAGCCTAAACGACAATCGACGATTAAATACAAATTTAAGTTTTATGGATTATAGTGTCGGATTTCGAAGTTGCCCCTTCACGAAAATTGTAAAGCTTGTCACTACGAGTGATTGTATGTGTGTGTGTATATATATATATATATATATATATTTTTTTACATTTCTTACACTTCTACAATAATTATTATTAATTTTATTACTTTTACACTCAAATAAAAAACACCATTCATGACGGTTTGGAGGGTTTTAAAAATCTAAACGATAATGTAAGTGTAACCATTGTCTACTCGTGGAGGAATGATGAATCACGAGTGTTTATATATTCTTTCACATTTTTCATACTTGTAGGGATGTCTTATTGCCTATACTAATACTATACTAGTTGATTTTAATTTTGGACAACATGTTAAGTAAAATTTATCCTATTAATGATAATAAGAAACTCTCATAATAAAAATAAATAAATGAATAAAACTTAATTTTTTTAACTTATATAGAATAATAATACAAAAATATATATTTTATATAGAATATACCAATACATACAATATGGCTATTGTATTTTATAATAATTTTTTTAGTAATTAAACTTTAAAATTATAATATTTTTTTTTAACAGATCAAAACAGGTTACTCATGTATTACTAGCGTGTATACCCGTTATTAACGGGTTCTTAACGGGTCACCCGATAATGACCCGATTAGTTATCGTGTTGACCCGAAACCTGTTATTTTCGTATTATTTTCGTGTCGTGCCACCTAATTATTATCCATCTATTATTGCTTATTGGCGTTGAGATCCAAGATTGCATGCTACTGAGTACTGACCGATCTCTTATTAATCTCACATGCAATTACACGGAATGGTCGCGTCCATAAGTGAAAATTAAGAAACTTTGGTTTTGCTTTGGTTGCTTTCTAATTGTTAGTTGACTTGTTGCAAACCTTTTACTTTATTTGTCCTAACAAATCTTTTACTTGTCCAAATAACTACTTGTTGATGTAGTAAAGCTAGCCTAAATTATTTTCTCATCCCAGTTTAATTAGGTAATATTTTTTTATGTGCTTTCATTTTGGTTTTTAAAAAGAGGACAATTAGTGGCAAACCACAATCATTCACCCCTTTCGGACCCGAAGAAGACTAGTTGGGAAGGAGAACTCAAAAATTTAGCATGCAGTAGCATTGCCCTCATGCTTTTTCCTAACAAAAGAAATTCCAAATGACCATAACCTTGAAGTAAGTAAGATATGCAATTGCATAACTACTAATAATAACAATATGTTGTAACACATGTGGACGCAAATTTCTTCCTCCTTGTTCTTGGACAAAATTGCACCTACAAAACAAATAACACCTTAGGTCAAGGCCAAGAGCCTCACGTGCCCACGATGAATTGGGGGGGGGGTGCCGAAAAACCTCCGATGTCAAAGTTAGAATTTTGAGGGCAAAGTGTTTGGAGAATTTAGAGAATTTAGCAAGAAAATTGGAATTGGGTTTTGGAGAGATTAAGGTAGTATTTATAAGGGTGCGGCTGGCCCCTTTAGGAGGAGGAAGACCAGCCACTTGGTTGGTATTTTGGGTGAGGTTCATGATTTGTAGCTAATAATTAGGAATAATTGAATAATAAATCAATTAATTAGCTAATTAATATAATTAAAAAGGAATGATTTGGGGGTTACCTTGTGGAGAGGATTTGGTGAGGATGGATGAAATAAGTTTAAAAATAAATACCTATTTCGGCGTTTTTGATTTGATTGTGGGATGATTGTCTACTACTTGCGTGTAGGAATTATGGTGTGCCTCGAGGGTAATTTTGTTCTTTTTACCCAAAAATCCACGTGTCGCCTCTTGATTAATTTTAACTCCACAAATGCCCCCACACCTATTGGGCTGCTCGTAGGAAAGGGCAGTAGGGGTAAAGATCTTCTTGCTTTAAGAAACATAGGATTGTTTTCTATATTGATGTTGATTCCCTCTTTAATAGGAAATTAGATCCTTCTAGGAAAGGAAATAAGTTTCTCTCAAAGCCTATTTAAATCCACCTTAAGTGGGTTATTAAATCAAATTTGGAGAGCGATTTATTCTACCTTACAAAAGAGAGAGAGCTTAGAGGATATTTGTTCCCCCTTTTCTAGGAATCTTCTACATCTTGTCTGTATAAATAACCGTCTTTCGTTGCTTTCTTCGTCTTCTCCGTGCTATACCGAGGTAAGAAAAATTCAATTTTCCTTGTCTTCTTCTTGGATAGTGCTGTTGCGGGGTAACCGTCGGGGTGGTGCGGTACGTCGGCTAGCAGGGGCTAGGAGTTTTCTCGGCATGGGCCAATGAGGTGTTGTGGCAAGGACCATTGCTTGGGCTACTCGACTTGGCTAGAGCCAAGGGCAGCTTGCATGGCTGGGGCTACGGATTGAGGCGCTGGGGCGCAATGCTAGGCAAGCCGCATGGCTTATGTCCTTTGGGCTCTTGGACCTAACGGGGGCAAAGCCGGAGATTGAGAGAGATAAGGAGGTCGTGGGCCCCATGGGTTGCTGGAATGCTAGGCATGCAGGCCTTCTGCCTGCTGGTTTGAGAGAAAAAATAAGGGAAAAGCCAGTATGGGTTGAGCTCCCCTATTGAGTACCGTGAATGACGTTGGCTACTTAATCATCTTCATCTGGAAAAATGTGGGTTGCTCCCGATGGAGAAGGTAAAGAGGATCAAGGCGGATGCATTGGCTCGTCTGATCGCTGTCGTAGAGCCTATTATGAATGAAAATGGAAAGAAGAGATTTTCCCCTCCTGCTTAAAAGATGTCGGTTGAGGAAAAACTGAAGACTTCCTCCGCTACTCGTGAGGGTCCACCTGCTGCCGAGAGGCATGTGATTGACATAACTTCTTCTAATGAGAAGAAAAATGAGGCTGCTAGTTCTGAGCCTATGGCACCTGCAATGTCGAGAATGGATAGTACAACTGCTAATAGGATTGCTCAGCGTAGAGGTCATATTATGCCCCTAGTGACAAAGTTTGTACCAAGATGTCCGTTGGGAGCTAAGTATGGTTCACCTTTAGAAAGGCTTGCTATTATGAAGAGAAATAAGGTGGACTTTGCTACTAAAACGGCACCAAGGCCCACTCCCCTTGCTGCTGAGACTAATTCACCTGCTGGAAAGAAGAAGACTACTTGCGTAGGTAGCTGTTAGAAATCCACTAAGCCTGTTTTTTGGGAAGCTGCTGAGATTTGTGCACTTTTGAAACCAGATTTGTTTGAAGACATGGGCGCTTGTACCAAGTTTGTCGATGGTGTAGAGGGGTTGTTTGCCCAAGTTTCTTTGCGAAGTATACGACCGAGCATAAGAAGACTGCGTTACTTGCCATGTGTAGAAGATGACTATTCTGGCAGTCGAGTATATACTCCTTAACCAAAAGGATACCAAGGTTGCCAAGGAGGTGGCAAAGGTTGTGGCAGCTGAAGCTTATTCTTCAGCCGAGAAGATCAAAAGGTTGGAATCTAAGCTCGTCGTTTTGAAGGGGTATAATATTTCTGCCCTCATTCTTTACAACTTGAGACCTCTCACTAAGAGATCGTTGACTTGAAGACTAGGCTTGACGTGATCCAAGTTAAGTATGAAAGTGCATAGAATGAGATCAGATGTCAAATACCTCAGATTCAAGATCTTGAGCATGCCGTTTCTTAGCTTCGTTTCGCTGCTTATGTAAATGATAAAGAGTTGATTGCTGCTTATAACCAAGTGATCCACTTCAAGAAGGTCATTGATGGGCTTGAACCTGCTTATGTAAATGATGAAGAGTTGATTGCTGCTTATAACCAAGTGATCCACTTCAAGAAGGTCATTGATAGGCTTGAACCCTAAGTGTTGGAACTCTAAGGTGCACTGAAGATCAACAAAAGTTTGAAGAAAGAAGTGGATGAGCTACAACGCGTCCGTGTTGGTCTGCTTGAGGATATCAGGCAATTGAAAGGTGAGAAGGCTAGGCTCGAGGCTCTGTTTGTTTAGAGTCAGACCAATTTCTACAAGCTGGGTTATGTAGATCATTTCTTTGGTAAGCCGTCTGACTTCGAGTTTGTTGGGAGAAACTTCAAAACCTTCTCTATTTCTCCGGAAGACTTGCTTACCTTTACTTTTGAGGCCTCCATTGGTGAAGTAGTCGGAGATGTTGGTGCCCAGGCTGGAGCAGCTAGGGGTGAAGCACCGGATGGTGTTGCTGTTGAGAATATCGTGGTTGCTGAAGGTCTGGCGACCGAGTAGTCATGAAGTGTACAACCTGTTGAAGAGTAGTATTCTAAATAGTCTTTAGGATTTTCTTTGTTTCCCTCGTTTCTTTTTGCTTTGCTTGAACTCATTCGGTATTTGCTAGTTATTTATCAATTTTGCTAGAAAATTTAATAAACTTGCTTCCTTCACTTTTCTTCATCTTTGCTTCTTTTGTTCATGCCCTAACCTTTAGACTTTATAGACCAGTGGCAGGTGTGCTACTTTTCTATAAACAGATAGGCCCTCGTAGCCGATGCAGCCGTAAGTGTTGGTGTAGAACTTTGCAAAGTTGTTAGCCATAGGGTCAGTAGCCAGACGCCTTACTTACAAAAGTAGACAAGTCCGCGTGACCACTAGGCTGTTAACCTTGGCTTTCTCCAATTTCGTAGGTTGCATAGCAGGTATCAAAACACTTTAGGACTTGGTGTAAGTCGTTCCGTGCTTGGCAGTGGTTAAGCTTATCGACTACGTAGCATGTCGACAATGAATAAAGCTTCGTATATGCATGCTAGCTTGTTTAACCTTTCACAAGAATGTGCGGTTATGTAAGTCTAGTGTGGCTTTACTGCTCGAAGGGCAAGCCGTAGGCAGTTTTCTGGAAATTGTAAGCTACCTTAGTGCACTCGGTAGCAGCTTTAGGGTTCTAAGGCAGCTGTTTATAGGGCTTACTGTGTTATGTGCCCCTTTTGTCTCTAAGGCCCGCTTCCCTCGAATTAGGCCAAGAGACCCAAAATCCTTCAGCTAGCTAAGCCTTGAAAAAGGCCATTGTGGCTACTTCTAGGAATCCCAATGCAAGCCATCGTGCACATAGTTATATCAGGGCAGCCCGGCTCATCCACGTCTGGATATTCGGAGTGTAAGTTTATCCTCCCACCTTGGAGAGCAAACCCATGTGGGTGTCGAAAAATTGGTTTACCCTCTCGCACTGGAAAGCATGGTTGGTCTCTCGGGGGGCGCAATTCCTGCGATAAGTCTCTAAGAAGGGCGCGGTCTTCTTTTGAAGTGCAAGAGTGATCAGTTGTTGTAAGCATGCAATCGAGCCAAGTTGTAGATTACTTCTGAATTCCTCATTGAAAAACGAGTCAAACGAACGAATAACTTAGCTGTAAGGGATCACATTACAACTAAATAGTTCTTGGTTTGCGAGGTAGTGCCCGTCAAGATGCTTGAGTCTTCGAGCTTTGATATAACGGAAGGTTACATATGGTACTTCCTCATATTGTAGGTGTTCCACTACTTTTCAATCTCTTTGTTGTTCATAGTGGCGAAGGTGTAATTTTCTTTACCACCTACTCTGCTGATCTTGTATGGACCTTCCCAAATGGGATTCATCTTTTTAGAGCCATCTCTGCTGGTAATAATGAAGGTTTTCCTTAGGACTAAATCTCCAGCCTGGAACTACCGGATCTTGGCCCTTTTGTTATAATTGGAGAGGAGTTACTGCTGGTAAGCTGCGATGCGGGTGATTGTCTGCTTGCGTTTCTCTTATGCCAGATCTAAGTTTGTGGCCATCTCTTTACTATTCGGCTCGATGCTTGGCAGTTGAGTGCTGATACTTGGCACGATGACATTAGGAAGAATGATCGCTTATGAACCAAATGTTAAAGAGAAAAGAGTCTTACCGGTGACTCGTTGTTTAGTGGTGTGATATGCCCTCAGATATCTAGGGAATTCATCTAGCCATTTTCCCTTCTTGTCGGAGAGAGACTTCTTGAGGCAGTCGAAGATTGTTTTATGGGATGCTTCGGCCTCCCCATTGCCTTGAGGATATCTCAGCATGGACATGTGCTATTTGATGCCATACTTTTGGAAGAACTTCGCCAAATCTTTGCCTACGAATTACGGGGCGTTGTTTGTGAAGGTGGATTAAGGGATGCCAAATTGGCAAATGATGTTCCTCCATATGAAGCGCTCTATGTCGGTCTGTATCGTGGTAGTAATGGGTTCTGCTTTTACCTATTTGGTGAAGTAATCAATTGTCACAATCATCATGCCTTTTCCCCAAATAGCGGGCGGCATTGACCCTACCAAGTTGATTGTCCACTGCATGAACGGCCAGTGACTCGTCTGAAGGTGTGGCTGGCAGGGCAGTGCTGGTACCAGCTTGTAGCGTTGGCAGTGGTCGTACTTTTGTATTAACTCCTTATTGTCTTGGTGCATGGTAGGCCAGTAGTGGCCTGCATTTAGAACCTTTTGTACTAAGGATTGACCTCTGAAGTGATTTCCACAAGCGACTTCATGGATTGAGCTTGGAACCTTTAGGTCGTCAGAAGGCGCTAGGCAGTGGAGATATGGTCCAATGTAGGATCTTTAAACGAGAATGTTGTTCCACATGTAGTAGTGTGCTGCCTTTATTTGGAGCTTTCTAGACTCCAACCTTTCCGTGGGGGATGTGTCATTGACCAGGTAGTCTATAATAGAACTTTGCCAGTTTGGAGTTGTACTAACCTGTGACACTTGGCAGCTGGCTCTGCCTTTATGTTTGGCTTGTCTAGATACTCCACCAGAATATAGCGTTTAAGTTGGTGGTCGAGAGAGGAGCTTAGGCCGGTTAATGCTTCCGTGTGAATGTTGTTTGCATGTAGAACTTAAGTAAGGGTGTAATTCTAAAAGGCCTCAAGTAGTCTGGCTAGTGATTAGCTGGAAATCAGAATGAATTGCGAGCTTTTTCACCACCAAGTCTTTTGCCATTCGGAGGCATGCTAGTAAGGCCTTGCACTCTGCTTCGTTGTTGGATGCTTTGAAGCCTAAAGTGATCACCTGCTTGAGCATCGAATCGTCTAGGGTGACAAGGACTACGCCTGTTTTCGAACCTTTGTAGTTGGATGTGCTGTCGACATGCAAATGCTAGAAGTCTCCATCGGGTGGAGTAGGCGCAGCTAGGGCGTGCTCGGCTACCTCTGGGCGTCGTTTGGCCATTATGTTGTGTCACCTAGGCTAGGCGTGAAGGCATGCTAGGGACTCGTAGAGCTGGGGCCATGATACACGCATAATGAGATGCTCAATTGCCGGTATTGGGCCACTCTAGAGTTGAATTATGGAGCAAGGGTCGGCTAAGGTCGTGTGACACGTAACAGGAGGTGATGTTCGACTGTCGGTACATGTTACTCAAATTTAGAATCTGTTGGGGCGACGAGGACAAAACTTGCTTCCGAGTGTATCCTTTTATTGTTCGTCTGCCCTTGGCACGCCTTTGGGCGGAGTTGTTGTGTTTGTCAGAAAAGTTTGCATCCGCTAATGTCTACACCTTTATCATTGCACATCTGGATTGGGTGGAATAGTGCGTCATGAGGATGACTGCTTGCATCTAAAGGTAAAACTTGAGTTTCCGGGTTGTAACAACTATCACCAAAGTTAGCTTTTGAATTTCTAGTAGCATCGAGGAGAGCTTTTGAATTGTGGAATATAGGTAGTTTAGCCCCTAGCTCTTTTCGTGTGATGGTAGAGCTTATTATTGCTTCCGATACTGTCAAACATATGAATAGGTTATCCACTACTTTTGGTTTAGATAGTAGGAAGGTGATGTTGAGTACTTCTTCAAGTCCTTGAATGTGCATCGGCGAGCCTAATCCTAAAGTGCATGTTTCTCTGCCAGAGCGAAAGAGTCTTCCAGAGTTAGATCTTCTTTCATGATCAATTTTCCGAACAACAGGTGATCTGCTGGAAGTACTTTTTGGAAGGCTGCTCTAGCTATCGAGTCATTACATCTGACTATCCTTGCCTTCTCTACTTTGAACCTCTTCACATAGTCACGAAGCGACTCCTTTGGGTTCTTCTTGATGTTGAACAAGTGGTCGGACTTCTTCTTGATCGAGCAATATGATGAATATTCTTTGGTGAAAACCAAAGAAAGTTCGTCGAAACTCCGGATGGATTATGACGGCAGGGTGTAGAACCAATCTTCTGTCTCGCCTTGTAGAGTGGTGGTGAATATCTTGCATATGAGATCGTTGTTGTTTCAATAGAGGATCATTAGCTTCGGTAGTGCTTTAGGTGTCTCTCCGGGTCGTCATCTCTTTTAAATGATGTGAAATGTGGCATGCTGAACTTGCATGGAGGCTCTGCCTGCTCGATCTTGTCCGTGAAGGGTGACCTTCTTATGTTGGTTATGTTCCATCATAGTGCCTCGTCGGTGACCTCGTTGAGTTGGAAATCGCACAATCGATTGGTCAAAAGTCTTTCTACTTCTTCTTGAATTTTCCTTTGTTGAGGGTAGCGAAGCTCTCGGCTACCCCCAATCGTGACCTGCTGGTCTAGGCTACTCTTCCATGTATTCTACTCATCTATGTTGCGGCTGCGGTGTATATGGTACATTCTTAGCAGACGAGCGAATTTCTCATAGGCTACCGATTGAACTTGAACTGGATTAAGTGACTGCTTCTCTCCGTCTGTTGTGCTGCCTACTTTGATGTAAGGTGGATGATGCTCCTTGCGGGCTTAGTCACGAATGAACATTTCGCTTGGAAGGTTGCTCATGTTGACTATCAGAGTGTGACCCCAACCGTGAATGTATGCTCGTCCGTAGACCTAATCGAGAGTGCATGCTCATTTACGTACTAAGACGAGAGTATACGCTATCTCGAGGGCCAGTTGGGAGTGTACACTGCCCGAATGCTTGGTTTGTGGCTGGTCGAGTGGTTGCTTGCCGGGATGTTGCTGGAGAGGTTTTTCATCTACCGTTGTCCTACTTCGGGACACCTCATCTTGAGCACGTTGCATCTCGGTGCGCTACAAGAGTTGGTTAACCAATGTCGTCTATTGTGCGAGGGCGCTCGTCAACTCTATGACTTGTCAAGACAAGTGTTGTTCTCCATTTGGGTTGGAAGAGCTTGGAATGAATGTATCTCCTTGGGCAGTGGAAGTGTGGTAGACTCCGAGCCCAAGATTTGAGTTGGGAAATGTCAAATTCGTAGAAAATTATGGTGAAAATGCTTCTAGTTCGATCGTTGGTCTGAAAATTTGGAGCCGAGACAGTTGAACTAATCTTGGACCAATTTGGGCTGCTTAGAAGGCCACGGGAGCAGGCTGGGCCGTGAAAGTGGGCTACTCGGCGGGAGCAGGTTGGGCCACGGGTGCAGGCTAGGCCGCGGAAGCAGGCTGGGCCACGAGAATGGGCTGCTCGGCGGTAACAGGCTAGGCCACATGAGTGGGATGCTCGACATGTGACGCATGTGGGTGCTAGGCTAGGGCTAGGCTTGGCAATGTGTTGGGTTCGCGACGGGTTTGAGTGTCACGGGCCGGTTTGCCTTGGGCTTAGAGTGACACGACTTGGGCCGTGGCCTTGGTGCCGTGGGCTTTGGATGGCACGACAAGCTTGGATGACACGGCTTGGGCCGTGGTGGCCACCGTAATGGTTGCCATGGTAGAGCCTTATGGTGGTGGTGTCCATTTATTGTCATGTTTAACCTCATGGTCCCATCTCTTGAACATTAGAATTTTTGTTCGTTAAAGTTTCCAAATTTTTTGTCATTGTACTTTTCTTTTACGTTTTACCAAAGAATTTTTGCAAATAAAAAACATTGGATGCGAGAGTCTTCTACGAGTGTGGGACTCAACTCTCAATGAAAGCACCAATTTGTGGATGCAAATTTCTTCCTCCTTGTTCTTGGATAAAATTGCACCTACAAAACAAATAACACCTTAGGTTAAGGCTAAGAGCCTCACGCACCCACGATGAATGGGGGGGCCTTTGGCCGAAGAACCTCCGATGCCAAAGTTAGAATTTTGAGGGAAAAATGTTTGGAGAATTTTGAGAATTTTGCAAGAGAATTGGAATTGGGTTTTGGAGAGATTAATGTAGTATTTATAGGGGTGTGGCTAGCCCCCTTTGGAGGAGGAAAACTGGCCACTTGGTTGGTATTTTGGGTGAGGTTCATGATTTGTAGCTAATTAGGAATAATTGAATAATAAATCAATTAATTAGCTAATTAATATTATTAAAAAGGAATGATTTGGGGGTTACCTTGTGGAGAGAATTTGATGAGGATTGATGAAATGGGTTTAAAAATAAATACCTATTTGGGCGTTTTTGACTTAATTGTGGGATGATTGTCTACTGCTTGCGCGTAGGAATTCCGGTGTGCCTCGAGGGTAATTTTGTCATTTTCACCCAAAATCCACATGTCGCCTCTTGATTATTTTTGGCTCCACAACACTAATAGTAGTGAAATTGCACAAAAACCATCTTAAATACTGCAGGTGTGCTCAAATATCACATAAACTAAATCTTGCCAATTTATCACTCAAATTTATGCTTAAGAGTGAATGTTACAACCTCCATATGTAAGTTTTCGTTAAAACTTTAGTCAAAACGTATCATTTGCAATATATGTGGAAACTCTTTCCAAGGATTGTTTTTCCCACTACCTAGCTGACTGAATAAGAATTCAGTTGACTAAACTTTGATGGACATATCTTTCGCTCCTCGAAGGCTAGTTGTAGCCAACAAGTTTTTACCCCAAGTCGCCTAGAAGTTTTATAGTGATGAAATACGCATGAATAAGTACTCACAAGTGCAACACATGATGAGTTTGATGAGTTAACAAGATTTTTAATTTTAAGTGATATTTGCGCACCCCTAATAATCCTATTGTGTTAGGGGAAACCTTGCTTCTAAACTAGGAGGTTTAGAAGAGAGTAGATGGTTGAATGAGATATGCCACGTGCTGATGCATAAAAGCCGTCTCCCTTCTAAACAAGGAGAGAAACCTTGCTCTAATCAACTATAATAAGTAACAAGATTCGTGGTTGAGGCCACTTAGCACTACGATCTAATAATATTCATTACTTGTAAGTAAGAAGTTTTAAGTTCAATTATCACTAAAGGCGAATTTGAATCATATTATTGCTAGCATATTATGAGGCTTATCCCACTTCCCCACCCGTTTAGTGTAAATAATAAGGAAAACTAATGAAAAGGGCTTGAAAACTTTGAGTTGTAATGATAAGGACAAAATAAAGGGTAAAATGAATAGTACCAGGATTGACTTTTTAGTGTAAAAATGTGGTTTTTTGTTAAAGTGAACAGTACCGGGTGTTTTTCGTTAAAGTTCCCTAAATAATATCGTTTGTTAAAAAATAAATGTGTAGTTCAACATCTTGTATGTAGGAATTGCTTAAGGGGAGGGATCCCCATTTTTTCAAAAAAATGGGGACACGCTCCTCACCGTTGGATTTGAATTAAATGAAATCCTGTGGTTGAGATTCTATGGCCTGTGTTTTAATCTCAACCACACAATTTCATTAAAGTCAATCTAACGGTGGGGAGCGTGTCCCCATTTTTTTTGAAAAAATGGGAATCCCTTCCCTTAAGCTCCCTGCTTGTTGTGATTTGCTTCCTATTTTGTAAAGAAATATATGTAGCACGTCACCTTTACGGTTTTCCCTTTCTCTCACTATGAAAAGGTGGCTTGTATTGACCTTGTTTTGGTGATGCTATAGTGTTTTTTGGTGATTGGATTTGGCGGTCGTCATTTTAGTGTTTTTGAAACTATATTCGTTTGTTTTTTTTTTTTTTTTTTTTTTGCCGCAATTAGACACATTTATAGTTTCAAATTTATCTAATTTTGCAATATAATTTATGAATGAAAACTTGAAAAATAGGTAATTCAGATTGTTAAAATATGTGTCCAATAAGATGTCATTCAAATAAATTTAGTCGAAAGATCGCTCAATAGAAGATATATATATATATATATATATATATATATATATATAACTCATACAAATATATACATAATATATATATATATATATATATATATATAACTCATACAAATATATACATAAGTGACAAGTTGTCAATGCTTCTACGGATGCAATGAGGATATGAAGTTAAAGTCCTACGTCATTAAGAAACCTTAAATAAGCCTATATAAAGAGTTTGTTCACTACGCCACTTCAAATTTAAATGTTCACTGGACCAATTTGACATATTCAACTATGTCTATATATCTACAATATTGCTCAAAGAAAGATTTACAGTAAAATCTATATAAATGAATAATGTTGAGACTAAGAAAAAATATCATTTTCTAAAGGTTACTGTTATATAGGTGAATTTATTAATTTATCAACAAATAAATACTTATTAATTTGTAAAGAATTTTATGCCTTTTTTTTATTTATAAAAATACGTGTATCTTATTAAAAACAAAAATACATGTATCTTACTGAAAAACTAAGATATATGTACATAAAAAATCCTAGCCATCAACCCCATAGTTGCCGGCCTCTGGCTATGGTTGGGGGCCGGTTGCAGCCTCTCCCCTTCCTCTCATAGCTCTTCCTCCCTCTCTAACCCTCCTCTTCCCCATCACAGCCATCCTCCACCCCCGCCATACTCGAGTTTCTTCCCAATCCCAACCCCTCCTTCCCGGCCTCTACCAACCTCCCCTCCCCTCCCTTGCTTCTCTCCCACCATTTTAGGTGTAGTCCTCCATGGATCTATGCCCCATATCTTGACCCGAGCCATGCCCTTTCAAGATTTTCTTTAATTTGGCGCTTGTATTCTTGGTGTGGGTTTTAGATCTGTGCTGCAGGTGGGTTGGATCTCGTTCGCTAACTAGGTTCCATGGTGGTGTCACCTTTCCTGATGGCTTCGGTGGATGCACTGACTGTGCTCCTGGCAACTGCTCTTGTAGTCTTTGGTGTGTGGAAGCCAGCATTCCCACTGGGCGGATGTGCCAGATTATGGTTCCCTTCTCGATTCTTTCCTTTTGTTCACTTTGGGCGAGTTTTATTTAATTTAGTTTATTTTAGTTTTCTTAGTTTAGTCATGGTCTTCTAGGAAAATTACTCTCTAGTAGACTTGATATTCGTGTCGTGTTTTCCGTGTTCGTGTTATTTTCGTGTCATATCCGATATCTTAACGGGTCGTGTCATGTAATACCCGTTAAAATAAATAGGCAAAATGACCTGACCCCAAATAGACCCGATAATATTAACAGGTAATATGACCCGACCCGTTACCCGTTAAGGAAAATATATTTTAAAACAATAAATAATCAAATGAAAAACATAATACTAAATAAGTATATAAATATATATATATATATATCATATTGTCACATCCAAAACATAAAAACACAATTTTCTTTTAAGTATATTTCACTTACCTAAAGTCTTTAATAGTTTTTCAATTGATGTAGAAGTGTAAAAAAAATATAGAAAAAATATATAAATGCTCGTAATGACAAGCTTTATTGTCACAGCCCGTCCCGGGAACGTACATTGTTTTATTATAATGGATGTGAAAAGACAAAACTGCCTTTGAGCATTGGAGCATCGTGTGGCTATGTGTGGTTGAGGGCCAATGTGTTAAGTCACTATTATTTTGGACCCAATTGGAATTTAGAAAATTTTGAGATGTGGTTGGTGACTTGAGGACCACACACATACACACATCATCCTTCTCTCTCTCTCTCCCCCGTACTCTCTCCCGTACTCTCTCTCGGTTTCACTCTCCCTCCTTGCCATTCGTACGGACAAGCTTCAAGACCACCCCAAACTCCACAGATCGAAGGTTTTGGGTGCACCATTGTGTTCCTCGTGGTGCTACGAGTTGATTGGTACCCATTTTAGGTAAGGAATCCTTCGAAAACTCGTGAACCCATAACCCAATTTTCATGCATTGTTCATACTCACTTAAAACCTTGTGTTTTAGGGAAATCTAAGCTCATAGGGAGCTTAATGAGGTCCATATGCAGCTCGGAGTACTTCGTTTGAAGATTTTGGACGTCGGAATAGTGAGAACGAGGAGTTCCAAATTTGGCTGGAATTATAGAGGCTTTTTCTGGCCAATTCCCGGCGAGTTGGAGGTCAAGTCAGGTATGGTTGTGTTCATCTTTGTGAGATCTTCATTTTGGTATAAAGTACGTGGAAAATGGTGTAGAAACGAGTGAGAAATCGTCGATTACAGGGTTGCCCAGTTTTCCGGCACCGGCGAGTTTTCCGGCGTCTGGACAAAGAAGATGATGCGCGTGGGTCCTAGGAAAATTATTTTAAAAATATATCGACATCTGTGACGTCGAGTAGATTACTGTGGTATATTCATATACCCATTTTGAGCAATATATGAGAAGTTATTAGCTAGTTTTGTATATGTGCTTAAAAATAATGTTTTTATAGTTAATTCGCATATAGGTGAAACCTATCCCGAGGACGAGCGTATCCACGGGTGACTCGAGGGCTACGACCCTTCGACTTTTCAGTGAGTGGGCTTTTGTTTTCAGTATATAATCATATACTTGATATATTTCCCAGAAATGTGCTTTAAATGCAAGTATGCTTTGAAATAATATGCCAAATGCCTTGTGTTTTAGGGAAATCTAAGCTTATAGGGAACTTAATAAGGTCCATATGAAGCTCGGAGTACTTCGTTTGAAGATTTTGGACGTCAGAATAGTGAGAACGAGGAGTTCCAAATTTGACCGGAATTATCGAGGCTTTTTCCGGCCAATTCCAGGCAAGTTGGAGGTCAAGTCAGGTATGGTTGTGTTCATCTTTGTGAGATCTTCATTTTGGTATAAAGTATGTGGAAAATGGTGTAGAAACGAGTGAGAAATCGTCGATTACAGGGTTGCCCAATTTTCCGGCGTCGTCGAGTTTTTCAACGTATAGACGAAAAAGATGATGCGTGCGAGAGGCGCGTGGCACCGTGGCCTCCCCTGCGCGTAAAGGCGCGTGGGCCCTAGGAAAATTATTTTAAAAATATCTCGACGTCTGCGAGGTCGAGTAGATCACTGTGGTATATTCATATACCCATTTTGAGCAATATATGAGAAGTTATTAGCTAGTTTTGTATATGTGCTTAAAAATAACGTTTTTATAGTTAATTCTCATATAGGTGAAACCTATCCCGAGGACGAGCGTATCCACGGGCGGGGGCTACGACCCTTCGACTTATCAGTGAGTGGGTTTTTGTTTTCAGTATATAATCATATACTTGATATATTTCCCAGAAATGTGCTTTAAATGCAAGTATGCTTTGAAATAATATGCCAAATGCCTTTATATTCTGAATATACATTTCATGGTTGTGTATATATATATATATATATATAATTGTGGTGCTGTGGAGGCACAAGTAAGTACAGGTAAGTTATGTTTGGTCTAGGTGAACTACAAACAGCTTGATCCCTGTTTAGGGTACGTAGGCAGTCTAACAAGAGATTAGATGCAGCCATTCAATAAATGAGATGAACATGTTGATTGTCTATATGAGATGTGATTAAGACAAAGGCCGTAGTTGTGAATAGAATGATTATAAATGTATTGATGAACGATGAGCTCATAAACCTGCACCCCGGGTGATTGCGATCTAGCCAAAGAGAGCTAGCACAGGCCTGTATATTATGTCACCTCCCGCACCATATGCTCACATTGGATCCAATTAGGTGCACAGTCTTGTCATACAGACCACTATACGTGGTTCCGACTCGTAGGTGACTAACGTATTATCACACAGCTAGTATTGAGAGAGTAAATTGAGCATAATTATATTACACCTAACCTTGTCGTATAGACCCTTTCCAGGGGTTTCGACGTATGTGCAGTATATTGCCGTATAGGTCATAGTAGTGACTCCGGCTAGATTGAGTTTGAGCTATGAATTCAGCCGTACATACTACAGTAGGAGTTCCGGCTAACATATCACACTTTTATGAAATTATTCTTACCTGGATTGTTACTTTGTTATATTTTAGCATGGCATACATATGAAAATGATATTGTGAAGCATGAATTGGATGGTTATGATTTTAGATATATATACGTATATGCTTACATCTTGATTCTAGGAAATTAATATATGCTTTACAGCGAGGGGTTAGTATGTTGATAAATGAAATTATTTTGTAAAACATTTGCTTTTGCCCACTCACGTTTTCTGTTTTGCGCTCCTTCAGGTTTTAAGTAAGATTGTTGTTGGTGGCTAGAGGACGTTGGCAGTTTTGACTTATCCATATTATAGTAGGACATTCCTGGTATTGTATAACTAGTACTTGTCCTACTGGACTGCACCTAGACTTTATGCTCTGAAATATGAGTGTTTACTGTTGTAATTAACTTCTATCACCTTCTGTTTAGTAGTGCATTCTTGTAATGTGGTTTTTAATTATTCGTATATTTGCTATCTTTTTCGCTTCCGCACTGTGCACATGACTACGTCACTCTCACGTGACGGCCAGCATGCTTTGACTTCGGTCGGGGTGTGTCATTTACAACTTTCATGAAGAGCTTAACTTCGAAATTCGCCACGATAATCATATAAATCATAGATCAAAATTTAACCGTTGATTGTTGTTTACATTTAAACTTCATTGTTCTCATCAAATTTTGTTTTTTGAAAACTTGATCTATTAGAGGATGCAGGAAGATGAACAGTTTGGATCGTTGATATTATATTTAGAGTTTTATGGTTAGTGAAAATATTGCTCGATGTTTATAAAGTTTGTCACTATGAGTGATTGTATATATTATTTTTTTTTTACATTTTTTACACTTCTACAATAATTATTATTAATTTTATTAATTTTTCCCTCAAATAAAAAACATTATTCGTGAAGGTTTGGAGGATTTTAAAAATCTAAACGATAATGTAAGTGTAATCATTATCTACTAGTGGAGGAATAATGATGAATCACGAGTGTTTATATATTCTTTCACATTTTTCATACTTGTATGTATGTCTTCTTAGTTCTTGCCTATACAAATACTATATTAGTTTATTTTAATATTGGACAACAACATGTTAAGTAAAATTTATCCTAGTAATGATAATAAGGAACTCTCATAATAAAAATAAATAATGACTAAAACTTAAAAAAAAAAAACTTATATAGAATAATAATACAAAACATATATTTAATATAGAATATATTGTATATATTAATATGGCTATTGTATTTTATAATAAATCTTTTAGTAATTAAACTTTAAAATTATCAAAATAAATGTTTTCTTAACGGGTCGAAATGAGTTACCCACGTGTTACCCGCATGTATACCCGTTAAGAACCTGTTATTAACAGGTTCTTAACGGGTCACCCGATAATAACTCGATAAGTTATCGTGTTGACTTGAAATCCGTTATTTTCGTGTCGTTTTCGTTTCGTGCCAGAAACTGTCGGGTTTACTCTCTAGGGTTCCTAGGTCTTCTTGGATTTCACTAGGAGAGAGTCTGCACGATGTTCGTATACGGCGATTTGCGTCGAGTGACCTTGATCTTGTGTTCGTAGTTCTACGGGCATAGGTAAGTGGTTGTTTGGTCCAACTAATCCACTTTGTTGGAGACATTTTCAGCTGATGGTTCAGGCTGGTTTTGCAGCGTGTGGAAGTCATGGTCGCATGCTTTGCTGCACGGTTGACGCTCATTGCACATCAATGGTTGAATGCTAACAAGTTTGAGGGCGGAAGATCCCCCTGATTTGCTTAGGGTATTTTGTAATTTGCTTATGTATTGACATTTGAGGATAGGTCATTTCGTCGTGCGGGACACTCTTTTTCCTTCGACCGAGTTGAAAGCTTCGGCAAGGTTTTATTGAGGACCACTGTGCACACTCCTCAGTTTGTTCTCAAATTGTACTTGTTCTGTGTTGTTTGAAATGGATATTGAATATCGTCTTTCTCTAAAAAAAAAAGAAGAGAAAGATATATGTACATAGAACATAATCTCTCTCTCTCTCTCTCTCTCTCTCTCTCTCTCTCTCTCTCTCTCTCTCTCTCTCTCTCTCTCTCTCTCTCTCTCTCTCTCTCTCTCTCTCTATAGACACACACACACACGTAATCTCTTAAACTCCAAATCATTATAATTATCATTTCTTGTTTCTCCATGGAATCTAATTTGAAAGGAGTAGAAAAATCTGCATTGACTGATGAGATAAGGTTTAGGAAAAGCAAAATTTGGAGATGAGATAAGGATTTTGAGAAAGAGCTGAATTGAGAAAATAGAAGTTGTTAAGTAAAAAATTTCTATGTATTATGAACTTTCTGCCTGATTTCTTTCGTGTATTTCATCAGTTATTATTTTCTACACTCGTTGGCCTTGAAGGATTATAAGAAACATTTGGTAGTTATTATCTTGGTACACTGGCCCACGTTGGGATTGACCGTTCATTTATTGAGGTTTTACTATATGTTACATTAACTTTTTTCAGGGAAATATGAGAATAACTTAATTCAAATGAACAGTGTTAATTCGTTTTTATTTCTTTTCTTAATCCCAACAAGCAAATGCCATTGGTGTCACGGTGTGGATCCACACCTCATGTTTCCTGGAGAGGTGGGTTGTAGGGTCTGATGGTTTGGCTAAAAGCCTATCTAATTCATATATATAAATTAATATCATCACCAACTGCAAGCTTCATAAAAAAAACCTTAGCTGGCGTTGCATGTGCACGACCTCTATATAATGACTTTCCTACAAGTGATTGATTATTTTAAAAAAGATAATTAGTTGTGATGATTTTTCTCGTTATTTAAGACACGAAAAAAAAACTTTAAATCTTGAAAATTAAAGATTCAATATAATTCGGTATAAAATAAAATGTAGTGGTGGTAACATGATCATCCTAAGACCGTAGATGTGTTATCATCCTCACTCATGGCCAAAGAACTTGAATATATTGAACAACGCAACACCATTACACCAATGATTGATTAGTGTTAGTCTATTTTCGTGTTTATATTCCCTTCTCACCCAAAAGTTTGTATAACCATAAGGTGGATCATCTTACAAGAGGACTATTTCTTTGACAGTTCGTGTTTATCTAAGAAGGTGCATCTTACAAGGGGGACTATTTCTTGACACTTCGCGTACATAGGCTATTTAATTGTACAAATAATATGCTACATGTAGGCTGTAGCTAGTAAAAGAATATGATTAATGCAATATGCTGAGGTCCCTTGCTAGTTTTTGAAAACCATTGCAAAGCGTTTAGAATACGCAACATATGTAATATTGTTCTCTTGTCAAACATTTTTACACGTAAGCTCTTTAGAACGTTAATAAAAGTCGTACATTGAATTAAATATTCTTCATTAGTAGTTACTCACAATTTGGCGTTGAAGATCCAGATTGTTGCACTTTTACGTTTTGGCATCATACTCAAACAAATTGTTTTTTGAACAAATGATATTATCTACACTAAGGGGGTGATGGAGTGGGCTAAGCCTCACAATTGGCCAGCAATAATGCGGTTCAAATTCGCTTTGGGCAAGAATCGAATTTAAAAGCTCTCACTTACAAGTGAAGAGGAATACCACTAAACCGTAGTACGAGATGACTATTCAAACAAATTGTTAAATACTAAGTATCATTGAATCTTAATTGGATTTCTCTTCTTATAAATATTAGAAGAGGTCTAACTAAAACATTTGATATTTCTAAGTTTTACTTGTTTCACACTCCTCATGAGAAACAAAATATAATATATTTGAGGAATATAATGTCCCTATCCGGTTATCCTTTCTTGACAGTGATTACAGTGGCCGCGAGCGTGCATGCAAGCAGCCGGAAACCCGGCAGGTTTAACGGACTCACAGAATCCGACGTTAGTGGCGCGCAGGAGTCACCGCCCTATTGATAGAATGCCACGTGTACTGAAAGAATCATATAAATCAGAAATTAGGGTTAACGTAGAAGTAGAGGGAAAGGGCTTTGAGCCAGTAGGGACCACAGTAACATCAAATCTCTGGAAAAAGTGGGATTTCGAGAAGGAGCGAGAAGGAGCGAGAATGGTGGTGGAACTTTGGGACTGTGCTTTTGGAGCAGAGAGCACGCACGCCTGCATTTTTTGTCTTTTAGTGCAATTGGGAGCCTCTTCGAATTAGCGTTCCAAAACTTCTCTCTTCTATTCTTTATTTTTTTTATCTCACTTTTTGTGAGGCCAAAGCCAAAGGACAAGGTTTGTCTGTCCTTTTTTTTCCATGCTCTTTTATGTCTTTCTATTTGTGTGGTTACGGTTAAATTACGTCAATATTTTATTTTACTATTTATTTTTATCTTATTATCTTTATAAAAAAAAATATATAAAATGTTAACGTGACTTAATCGTGATAACACAAAACAGAAAAGCATAGAAAAACATGAAAAATAGGAGGGCAGACAATCCTTGTCTTGATAACCCTAGCCCTTGCTAGGTTTGGGGCATTAGCTTTGGGTGAAGGATTTCCTAGTACTCCAACACTGATACCAAAGCTAATATGTGACAGATTATGGAACAACTTTCTGTTTGAATTCTTTTTGTGAGGATTTTAGTGTTTAGTTTATCTTATCAGTTCATTTGTCATTTTGCAATTAAAAATTATTTTTTTGTTTAAAATTAAACATAAATAGCACGTAACGAAAGATAAAAGGATCTAAAGAGGATTCCTGCAAAGGCAATCCAAAAAAAAAATCCTCATTCACAAATTATAAGGAGTTAGATGAGAGGATTAGACATTTATAAATTCTTTATTCTAAGTAGTAATTAAAAAATTTCACGTGCATATTTTTATAATGCTTATAAGACATTTATAATATATCAATGATTCATATTTAACTTTTGTGATCACTTTCTCACGAACTTAACATTTATCTCTGAATTTGGAAATATATCGTCGAAACATAGCCTAACAATGTCAAAATCCTTCATATCTCCGGCCCTATGTTACATATTTTTATCCCTAGTTCATTTATAAATTTTGTATTCTAAGTAGTAATTAAAAAATTTCATGTGCATACTTTTATAATGCTTATATAAGACATTTATAATCTATCATATGATTCATATTTAGCTGTTGTGATCAATTTCTCAAAAACTTAACATTTATCTTTGAATTTGGAAATACATCGTCAAAACATAGCCTAAAATGCCAAAATCCTTCATATTTCCGGCCCTATGTCACATATTTTTTATCCCTAGTTCACCGGGAATATCCTAAAAAGAAACATGGAATCTCTATTCTCATCATAAGAACGATCACATGACATGTTTTGGTGACAATATGACATGTTTCATTTCTTGTTTTATTCGAAGAGAAAGTATTATTTGCGGACAAAATACTGACATCTCTTTAACGATAATGAAGCATGCTCATCGAAAAGAAAAAGAAGACAGATTGAAGATAAATATTTCATCGTAACAAAAAAAATATCATTTGAACAGAAAAGTACTTTACTGTATGTAGTTATGAAATAAGTTAGATGTTTTATCATCAAATTAATTAGTAATATAAAAAGTAACTTAATTTCTATAAGTCCATGCAAGCTTTGGTACATTTTTTATGTGCGATATTTCTTTACATTTTCATGTGCCTCTTCACGTGTGGTTAATTTAAGCCTAACTTGTGGACAACAAAAATTAAGTGTTGTAGAGAGCGTTTGGCTATTGGCTTTTCATGTCGGCCAGCTGGCTCTAATGACACACCCTGACCCAGGATGTCCACTAAAGTTTGAGTAGTTCGTTTTAGATTAATCATTAGTCTAAGGGTGAACTGTGGTACTAGACAAAAACTCAGTACTCATAACCTTAAAAAAGGCTTCCCAAAACTTGGAAATAAAACGTGTATCACAGAGAGATGCAATCATGATATACACACCAAATGGTCAAACAATGAAGTTCACGATGTCTTAGCGAGCAGTTTCATGTTGAATTCTTCTCGAATTTAGCGAAAGACTAAGTCGAGAATGCTAAAAGAACACTCAAGAATTTGAGGGTCAAAACAAGTCCATCAAATTTAAAGTTTAAGATATCTAGATTGATTGCCTGCCATCACCCTAAAAAAACAACTTCCGGAATATTCAATCACCAACGGTAACGATCTATTCGACGGAGTATTTGACGGGTGATTGAAGAATTAATTATCACAACTAGATTTCAATATCCAAGCAATTCTTCTGAATAGTTTACCTGTCTTCAAATTAATACGAACTGCAGTATAGTAGACACGTACCCAAAGTTGACTAGAATGTCTTTCCAACATAAAAGAGTGAATATGGAGTCACAATCAGAAAAGATGATGATCGAAATGCCAGAAAATCTGATAAATTCAAGAATGGGTAATTTTACCAAGTGGTAAAAAATGTAGTCCTTCTGGACGAATGAAAAATGGGTTGACTTGTCAAGTCAATCTATAAACATCGAAACATCATCATACTTGCAGGCGCGCAGTGCGCGTGAGCTTATGAGTGTGATGCCGGCGCATGTGGCGGCGCTAGGAGGAACCCGAGGTCCCTCCTTAGGTTCCTCGACATGCCAAACCCGAATCCATGCTCCGTTTTCTGAAATTTCCATTGTTTGGTTGTATTTCCGTTAATGGTTGCCACTTGGTTAGTAAATGAATCGACAATCCGACCGTTGGATTGTCACCAAACTTTGATACGTTATAGTACGTAATATTTGAGGATATTAGAAACTTACGGATCCGGAATCCGACATACGGATCTTCCCAAATTGGATATGTAAGTTACGTGTTCTATTAATAAGAATTCTGAGACATGATTTGATAATTGTTCTAGGCGCCGATCGTTCGTGATGCCTCGATATTCGTGCTAAGGAGTTGTAGCGCAGACTTAGGTGAGTGGGTCTTTTCCCTTTTTATAATATGTTTGTGCCATATGCTACTGCACCTTGATACTCGAAAGGGAGGCGATTACTCAGTGACTTGGATTTTTCAAGTCTCAAACCGAAAAGTTTTCCTCACTCGGAAAATTAAGGGAACACTACCTCAACATACTTGCTTCACTCTCAAAGCTTCAACAAAAGAAAAAATTCAAAGAACTTAGTAAAGAAGGCCTTGGTGTATTTAACATAATACGTTGAAATGAAGCAAAGCTTGTTTATTGATATCTCCGATAAGTTACAACCATGTACATATACATGAATCAAAATAAATAAACAAGAGGGAGCCTTCACAAATGTTGCTCAAGAGAAGTCTCGACAGTCAGCAGAGCACCAGAAAGAGGATGCACCAGAGGGTGATTATTCGGAGCCTCAGTACTAGGCAGAACCCCAGAAGGAGGAGGAACCGAAGGTTGATCATTTGGAGCTTCATTACGCGGTACAGCCCCAGAAGACGAAGACAATAAATGCCTTTGGAACAAACCCACAAACCTCTAATGATCAAGTAAAACCTGACCATCAGATTCCTGCAGCTGGTAGAGCTTTATCTTCATGTTTGTAGCATAATCATATGCGAGCCTGTGCAACTGTTTATTCTCATGCTTGAGCCTTCTGATCTCCTGTTTGAGACTTATCACTTCAGCCGCCAATAATTCAACTTGACGAGTTCGAGCAAATAGGCGTTGGGTCATATTAAACACAGAACCTGCACACTGAACATTGAGAGCTAGAGAATCCTTAACAGCCAACTCATCAGACTGTTTGGAAAATAGTATGTTATCTTTGGGAGTGAGAAGGTTCCTGGCCACCACCGCAGTTGTCATATCATTCTTCATCACATAGTCCCCAACGGTAAGAGGACAGTAGGGGATAAGAAGGATGAGCGCTATATGTTGTCTTGAGAGGGCATGGCTGCCTCTTCACCAAAGTTCAAGTCAAAATGACGGTCATATGGGCCAGACATTCTCAGAAATGATAAAGGAGAAATGAAGTGCAATAAATCTCTGAAGTACAAAAATAAGGGGAAAATTCCTACAAGCAATAGCAAATTTTCCTGAGTAAAATATGTCGACAATCCCCACACGCAACATTAGCTCATCGGGTACCACAGATAACTTTGCCAAAGATCTCTGACAAAGTTTAGACATAAATTTTGAAGGTCCAGCTACCCTACTATTACCCACAAGGGTAAAGGAACATCATCACTGCTTGATAACTGGAAAGTCCTTATGTGTGTCAACCTCCGTGTTCTATGGCAAGGCAGACTAGCAAAAATGCCTAACCTTCACTCACATTCGAGAAAACACTCCCAACAAGATTGCTTGCTCAAAAATCGAAGAGGCACCGCTTTTTGAATCTCGAGAGCCAGACTCCCAACATGATTACTTGCTAAAAAAATTGAAGAGGCACCACCCTTCAAACCTTGAGAGCCAGACTCCCAATATGATCACTTGCTTAAAAATCGAAGAGGCACATCTCTCCGAATCTCGAGAGTCAGACTCCCAACAAGATTACTTGCTCAAAAATCAAAGAGGCACCGCTCTCCTAATCTCAAGAGCCAAACTCTTAACAGGATTGCTTTCTCAAAAATCGAAGAGGTATCGTTCTTCGAATCTCGAAAACCAGATCCCCGACATGATTGCTTGTTTGAAAACCGAAGAGGCACCGCTTTCCGAACTTCGAGAGCTACATTTCCTTGGATAAAGCTTGTCTGCAATCTTCACACGCAACATCAGCTTTCCAGATACCACATACCACTTTTTCAAAGTGCTCTGACAAAGTTAAAACAAGTGAATATTGCAGCTCCCACTACATTGCTATGACCGAGAAGGGTAAGGAACAACGTTACCATTCGCTGTTGGGACAATTCCTATATATGTCGACCTTCATCCTCCACAGCTAGGCATACCTGCAAATAAAAAAAAGCTCAACTTTTCTTCACATCCAAGAGGGCACTCTCAGCAGAGTCTCTTGAAATACTCAGCTTCTTTTCCCTCGATAATACCTCTGCAAACAAGCCATATTAGAGCAAGAGTATCTCATATCATCAAGGTTAAAAGCAATAGTATCCCATATCATGTTTTTTCCCTGTCTTTTTTTTTGGCCTTGTTCTTACCTGCAAGATAAGAAGAAAGAGAGCAATCAGTCAGCATTTGGAATCAAGCTTCCAATCAGGAACTGATTGCCTGGAACCCCTTGCCTGATTACTTACCTGGCATTGCTCTCGAGTACTCATCTTCAACATCTTATGCTTCCAAAGAAGATACCACATCTGCCTGAAGAACAGATAGGGTAAGTGAGAATGATACAAGGAAGCACGTGGAGACAAGCATAACAGAACACGTGCCAATACATCCACTACTTTGTTAACAGCAAAAGTATCTCATATCATCAGGGTTGAACGTACTCTAGATTTGATGAACTTGTTTTGACCCTCAAATTCTTGAGTCGGCCTCATACGCTGGAGGAAACCAAAAAACCCTCCAGCCCAGTTCAAGAATAAGCCTGTGGAAAGTTACTTCTTCAAAAGCAAAAGTATCTCATATCATCTCTTTTCTATTTGCTTCTCCTTATCCTTGTTGCTGTTTACGACACAACGAAAAAGAGAACAATTAACCGGAAGTTGAAGTCGAACCTCCGATCCAGGTTGCTTACTTGGAAGTCTGATTGCTTACCTTGTCTGTTACCTCCTTCGGCAAATCTCCTAACTCGGCGACTTAGGGGACTCCTAATATAGGGGTTGTATCGCACTTGACCAAGCCCAAAACTACAAGTAAGCTTCAAGTGAAATTGATACATTACCTTGTGCATCTTTATCTGTTAAAGATAACACCCTTGGATGGAATAATAGTACTTCCAGAGAAGATGCCACATCTACATATGAGACAGATAAGGCAAGTGGAAATGATGCCACACTTCAGTACTTAGAAGTTTCGTGATTACTCAATGGCTTGGATCTTGCAAGTCACCAACCGAGGAGATTTCCTCACTCGAGAACTTAGGGGAGCACTGTTTGTACCATACTTGACCAATCCCAAAACTACTGAGCACCGGTCAACGTTATACAGTCAAGGACCTAGAAGAGTTTCCCTCAAATCAAGAGTCCAATCATAGCGCGACACGTGTCGACATCAAAAGCCAATTATAGCGCGACACATGTCAACATCAGAAGTCAATCACAACACGACACGTGTCAATGTCAGAATGAAACTAGAAATTCTCTTCTATAAATAGAGATCATTCTCTCATGATATTTCCTAATGTCATTTGTACTAAATCATTCACTAGTACTCATAAAATGAGAGCTTGAACATATGTACTTGTGTACATCCTTCACAATTAATGAGAACTCCTCTACTCCGTGGATGTAGCCAATCTGGGTGAACCACGTACATCTTGTGTTTGCTTCCCTGTCTTTATCCATTTACATACTTATCCACCATAGTGACCGGAGCAATCTAGCGAAGGTCACAAACTTAACACTTTCTGTTGTACCAAAGTCCTCACTGATTTTGTGCATCAACATAATATATATATATATATATATATATATTAGCTTTATAATTTCCACAAATGCTTTGAACTGAGTTATGCATATCATGCCATGATTAAATAATGTTATATTTAAAATGTTACATTGTTATGAAAATGTGAAAATGCGCAGGTAAGTTCAGGTGAGTTTACTTTATGATTGGAATTGTTGCATCATATTGGCATACATATATTCATTTAGAGTTCATCATTGCTGCACCCCATTGTTAGTGCTCCTGCCCTGGGCCAGTGCACAGGCTTCACGTGTATGTTCACCTTCCGCACGGCACGCTCGCCTTGGATCCAAATAGGTGCTAGCCTGTCGTATAGACTGCATTAGGCAGTTCTGACTCGTAGGTGACCTGCGATTTATCGCTAGCCATCACGTGATCATAGCACTAGAGCGTACATATTTACACCCAGCCCTGTCGTACAGGTCACACTAGGTGACTCCAACTTGTGTGCAAGCATAGTTTGATGAGCAGTAGGTCCAGTCGTACATGTCACATTAGGTGACTCCGACTAGCATGTTAATTTAGACAGATTTCACACCTAGCTTACATTTATTATTGCTGAGATGTTGTGACATAGCATGCTTCTGTTTTCACTGCACTTGTGCATTCATTTTCGTACTTACGTAGTATTATTATTTTCTGGAAACTATACAGGTTTTACGACAAGGGATTATAATGTTTTCAAAAGGTTTTTATTAAAACTTTATTTTCAGGCCCACTCACCCTTGTTTTTCTCCCCTCCAAGTTCTAGTAGCAGAGTTTTCGTACCGACGAGGATTATTGGCAAATCTTGGTGTAGACGATTACCATCAATGGTATAATTCTCACCTTATTTTACTGTACTGTATTTATGCTCTGTCATCACGTGTGAAATGGGTTCATACCCACTCAACGCACACTCTTGTATTTAGGCATTTTTAGGTTTAAATTTATTCACATCTTCCACATCACTACACTTTATGGCCTTGTCACCTTCCAAGTGTCGGCCAACACAGTTGGATTTGAAGTCCTAGTGTACGTCCTGGGTCGGGGTGTGTCATCTAATATATATATATATATATATAAGAGTAATGCTAAAGAGACTAAATTTTTTAAATCAAATTTGTAAACTAAATAATGTGGTTGGAGATTATTGGATTATTAATTAAGTGTTGATTAGCGTGCTTGTTTCTTATTAATGACACATCATTTGGTTTAAAAATCTCTCTCTCTCTCTCTCTCTCTCTATATATATATATATATATTTTTTTTTTTTTTCCTCACATCCTCATAAAAAACAAACCTAAGATATATGAAATTGCTTTTGGTTATATGACATTGACATGGCCAATGAGAATGAGAATGGAATGATATCAAGTAATCAAACAATTCTAAGATATGAAGTTGCTTTTGGTTGAGCTAGGGTTTGGTTTTTCTCTTACGGGTCAGACTCTGAGGTTTTAGATCATGAGCTTCGGCTTTCTAACTAGGGTTAGGTCTAGGACTCAAGGCTCAGTTATGGCGCTTGAGCTCTAAGAGCATTTCTCATTAAAATGCAATTCTTACGTGGGTTTGAAGGCATTATTAAGGATAATGTTAAAGTTAACATCGTATTTATAAGCTTGATATCAAATATTACCTAACATTTGTTGTTCCTGATCCCGCAAATTATCATATATATGTCCATGAGCGCATATGTGGTTAAACTTTTTTCGTATGTCCCGCGTTTAATCATAGAAGCTAAAATAATAATGTTTAGAGAGACCTCATTTTCACATCACATATATCATAATTAATATGAACAAGTCATATCAAATAATGACTTGTCACATTATAAATATTGAATATGGTATAAAAACGTCTTCCCAAGTAATAAAATGAGCTGTTGGAAAAAAAAAATGAAAGAGTTGTCAATATTCTTTCATTCAAACAACTCTTCTTAATTATATATAAAACCAGCTAGCATCGCTTGTTAAAATAGTAAATTGTACACGGATATCAGTAAGATTTTAAAGATACTAGGCTAGTTGGGTTGCAGATGTATAAATATTGTATAATAATGCCTATTTATACTTTGGAAAACACATAGTTGTATAGAAATACATAAAATGCAAAACAAAAATGACATGTAGATTATAAAGTATTAGGACATATATATTGAAAACATGGGAAAGAAGCATATAATGAGTGTTCATCCAAGTATTCAACAAGTCTCATACATTTTATTGACAAATAAAATGCAAAATGCAAGTTATTGATTTTATGTCTAAGTGAGAGTCACGATCTAAGTGGGTACCTAGGCGGGTTTAGGTGAGCTAGGCGGACGCCTAAGCGGGTCTAGGCACACTTTCTTAATTTTCAAACGCCTAGAAACTAATCGAGGCGGAGACCAACCACCTAGAATTTTAGAACAGTGAATATCAGTATACTAATAAATAATTGGTTTTATTTTCCTTTATTTTCAAAGAAAATCGGATACTTTACCTCATTTTTTACGAATTAAGTTGTACTTTTTACTTGTTCTATTGTTTATTATGTATCTGTTTATATAGAGTTTTCCTTTTCTTTCTTTTATAAATTTCACTCTAATTCTCTATATAATTATTATACAGCATGTGCATGCCTTGAAATGTCATTTTGCTCGTTAATTAGGTAGGTTTTCTTTGGTTTCCCAGAAAAAAAAAAAAACAAAGGTAGGTTTTCTTTGAGTTGTGATCATGTATGAATGGAGCTTCCTCCCTGGTATGAGCTTGCTAATTATTGCTAATTTATTAATCACTACATTATTTTTTCTCTAAAATCTGAATATAAGTTATTTTCTTCCAAGAAAAATTAATGAAAATAGCTTAAAAACTTTGAGTTTTAACGAGAAAGACAAAATAAAGGGTAAAGTGAATAGTACCAGGATTGATTTTTTAGTGTAAAAGTGAACAGTGCCGCAGACTTTTCGTTAAAACTCCCTTATTTTTCCCTTTGAAATCTGAATATAAGTTACTTTCTTCCAAATAAAAAATAAAAAAAAATAATTGTGGGGCTTCACTTATGCGAAAAATTATGGAAGAGTATAACTGATATATACACATTCTCTACATATCCCAACTTTAATTTGTTAAGTTACAACTTTTTTTGTATCCTCTGGACACTAAGATCTCAATCATACGACCTCATAATTTGATCACCACCTATACATTTTGTTTACTTTTGTTGGGTATGTGAACATTATTCTTCTTTACACAATAATATATTTAAAAGGGTGTGTTTTTTTGTCACATCCCGATCCGGGCCCCCACCATATCTCGGGCTTGACTCCACCGTAGCACGATATTGTCCTCTTTGGGCTCTGACTACGCCCTCACGGTTTTGTTTCTGGGAACTCACACAAGAACTTCCCAATAGGTCACCCATCATGGGATTGCTCTCGCACGAACTCGTTTAACTTCGGAGTTTCGTTGGAACTTGAAGCCAGTAAGCTCCCAAAAGGCCTTGTGCTAGGTAGAGATGGGAATATACATATAAGGCTTACATGATCCACTCCCCTGGACGATGTGGGATGTTACAATCCACCCCCCTTAGGGGCCCGACGTCCTCATCGGCACACTTCCGGCCAGGGATTGGCTTTGATACCAAATTGACACACCCTGACCCAGAATGTCCACTAGGACTTCGAATCAAACTATGTTGGCTGACACCTAGAAGGTGACGAAGCCATAAAGTATAGTGATGTGGAAAATGTGAATAAATTTAAACCTAATAATGTCTAAAGACAAGAGTGCGCTGTGAGTGGAAATGAACCCATTTCACACGCGACGTCAAAGCATAAGTAAAGTACATTAATGTGGGTAAGGAACATACCCTCAAAGATAGCCACCTATACTGAGATTCACCAAGAATCCTCGTCGATACGAACTTTTAGCAGCTAAAACCTGGAGGGGCGCAAAACAGAAAACGTGAGTGGGCAAAAACAAAGTTTTTTAAAACCATTTCTCTTTCCAAAAATAATAAGCCCTCACCGTAAAACCCGTATAATTTCCCAGAAAATAGTAATACGTACGTATATAGAAATCATGCTCGAGAGTAGTGAAAACCAAGTATATGCCATGTCAAGTGTCTCAGCAATGAAATAGGTGAGTCAGATAAAATAAATCAATGTAAAATGATATGCCAGTCGGAGTCACCTAACGTGACATGTACGGCTGAGCCTATAGCTCATCTACTAAATCGTGCACACGAGTTGGAACTACCTAATATGGTCTGTACAACAGGTTGGGTGTAAATAAGTACGCTTAAGTGCTACGATCATGTGAAGGCTGTATGAAGTATCGCAAGTCACCTACGAGTGGGAACCACCTAATGTGGTTTATACGACAGGCTGGCACCTACCTTGGATCCAAGGTGAGCGTGTGGTGCGGAAGGTGAACGATCACGTGAAAGCTAAGCCTGGCCTCGGGTGGAGCACTAACACCGGGGTGCAGGATAATGAGCACTAAATGCATATAAACATAACCATACACACTGCAATCACTATCATCAATATGTACTCACATGAAGCTTACCTGGGCGTCCGTAGCGTCATGCAATAATAGCATATCTATACTAATGCATATATTAAAATAAAATGCAAGTATGACATGGCACTTAAAATATAATTCCATTTAAATAAGAATATGGGCAAATGTAAAACATGTATATGTGTGTGTGTATATATATATATATGTTGATGCACAAAACCGGAGGTCTTGGAACAACGTAAATCTGACCGTGAATCTGCAAGAAAGTAAATAACACAAGATGTATCGTGGTTCACCCCAATGTTTGGGCTACGTCCACACTGATTATTGTATTTCTCTGTTTGTGAGCCTTGTGGCTTTGTATGTGAGGAAGAGAGCTTCTGAGGGTGAGAGAGCTCTCTCTCATGGCCTAAGAGTTGGCCTCCCTTAATGAGGAGAGTGAGGAGTCCTTTTATAGAATAAGGGCTCCTCACTTATTACATATTTGTCCCTTCATTTATTACATAATTACATTTAAGTCCCCCGAATATTTATACGACATCTAAATACAGAGGCCCTAAGTATGGCACAAACAATATATATATATATATATATATATATATATATATATATATATATAACCAAAAGGCCACTTACCTGGAGTCCGCGCTACAACTCCCTAGCACGAATATCGAGACGTCACGAACGATTGGCGCCTAGAACAATTATCAAATCACATCTCATAATTCTTATCAATAGAACATGTAACTTATGTAAAACACATCCCTAAGGGCGTTCTAGAATGATTTGTGACACATTGGCCAAAAGTCAACCTTCGATCAAAGATCGATAGTAGGGTCCACAAACCTACGTAACTTGATCCGGAAGACCTGCATCTCAGATTTATGGTTAGTATCTTCCAAAGATCCACATTATGCTTCTAAAACATCATCCTAAAATTTCATTACGGTCCAACGGTTGGATCTCCACCAATTGCAAATTCAAGTGGTGGTTAATGTTTTATTCTATGAACTTACAAATCCCATTTGGGAAGATCCGTACTTCGGATTCCCGATCCGTAAGTTCCTATGATCTCAAATATTACAGACCATAACGTATTGAATTTTGGTGACAATCCAATGGTCAGATCGTCGATTCATATAATTATCAAGTAACGCACCTTAAGCAAACTAGATTCACACCAATCAAATCACATCATACAGATATGAAATCTGAGATCAATATATCGATTTAGCGTAAAATATCATCGGCGGCCCATTGGCCATGCGCCACCGCACGCGCAGCCGCCGGTGGCAGTCGGCCGCCCCAACTCGTCGGAAATTTCAACTATTTCTAAAATTACCAAATTTTACAGGGAAGTAGATCTCAGTGAGTGGAGCAACTTTCATACATGTGACTAAGGCCAATTTGGTCAGAAAAAGCCCTAATTTCACGAAAACCCGCCGGAAACCCTAAAGAGGGTGTGCTTCGATTCGACCTCCATACTCACTTCGACGCCTCTACCACTGCTTGGGCTTTGTTGAGGTTGAGGGAAGTCTAATGGTGGTGGTAATTGAATGAAATCATTTTAGATTTGGAGGATTTCGGCCAAGAGTCTTCGCAGCACCCGCGGCTCCCTTGGTTTCGATTCTTTACAAAATCAAGGTTATACTCAATGGAGTTTGGTTGAAAATGGAAGAGGGAAGGATGATGGCCAGTTTGCAGGTGGTGACAAGGTTTGGATTACCCGAAAATTGATGGGAAGCGTCGGAAAACCCACGGCACGGGTCGGATCCGACGGGATAAATGGGTCAAAGGGAAATAAAATGCCCATTTGGTGCTTCTTACTTCCCTCATTTCTCTCCTTGCTTTGCCTTCTCATTGGTCCTTTTCTCTCCCCCTTTCACTGATTGGTCCGCAACCCTCCTTATCCTCATTTCCTTCCCATCACAGCCACACACGTGGCATCACTAGATAATGCTCCAAAAATCTGGAGCATTCCAGAAAATAAAGATTTTACAATTTTGCCCTCAATTTCAATCGTTAATAACTCCTTCGTTATAACTCCAAATCACGTTCCGTTTGTGCCCACGCGTTCGTAGCGACGAGTACTACGAGGATATGCCAAGAAAATGAGTCTTACGTGACACGCCAAGACGGTTAATAAAAATCAATGTATTTGCCTTAAAGGGCATTTTTGTAATTTCTTATTTTTAAATTATAAAAATCGTAATAATTGGGGACGGGTTGTTACATTTTTTGTTTGGCGCAAGCTCACCATAATCGAACCTAAGAGTGAGAATAAATCGATTGCAAACTCGCTAGAATCGAAACTAAGATTTCTCACTTACAAGTGAATAAGAGTACGAATCGTAGTACAAAGCATTTGAAAACATTCTATTTAAAAGATGTTAATTACTGATAATTTAGGTACTTCTGAGTAAGAACATGGTTCAGGTAGTATTATGTATTTATTAAAGAGAAGCAACAATAATATAGTGAATAATGCACTAAAAAGGACATTTGCCAACTAGATCATCATCTCTAAAATGTCAACATCTTCATACCATTCCTCGCTGTGACAATGGTTTTTTTAATTCCCTCCCCATGTGCGGTTGATTGAGGCAAAAAAAAAAGCAGTTATTCCGCTCAATTTGTCATAATTATTATTAATTTTAGGAAACCTAAAAGAGGTGTGAAGGTGACCTGTGCAAATGATATTTCAAACCACTTTTTTAAGAGGCATTAGAAAATATCATAATAAAAATTACAGTGATGCGTGCAACCAAATTGTTAATTCAGGGATCTGATTCATTAGGCGGAGCTGGAGAGATGGGAGATCTTCAATTATTGTATAATTTATGTTTATTAGGGTTTGTTGAAAGGAAATGGGTGTTCAAATGAAAACCCCATTTTTCGATTTGGCATTAGGTTTTCAGGTAGATGATATGCATGATTACATTCCATTGGTGCTGGGAAACCCTCCGATTTATTTTGTTTAACAAGAACATCCCAGCCAAGATCCTCTTAATGTTATATTAAGGGTTTGTTTAAGGTACTTCTAGAAATGCTAAGACCTCCAGACTGATAAAAAAGGTCTTTCGCATGGCATTTGGTAGAGCTAATTAAACATTGTTATATACCAACTATTTGTTTTTTGGTGAACATTTATATACCAGTATTTTTTAGTGCTTCCAATGCATTTTCAATAGTTAAAGCACTTGGAGTTTTAATTAGGTATTGATGTGCTATCATAAAACCACTTCTAAAAAAAAACTTTAATTTGTAGGTGGAAATACTTCCTACAAAAAGACTCCCAAACAAGATATATATGTAAACACATGCCACTATGAGATGTGAAAAAATGCCCTAACCTTGCATGTCTTTGTAGGAATTGATCTACTCCCTATATCGCTAATTGATTTTGTTATGAAATCATAACTTTTTTTTATGGTATTTGAATAGCTTCAAGTTTGAAGCCCAACAATTATATGTGTTTCATGTTACCTAGTTTTTATGTTTACATGTAGAACTTCAATTTCTTTCAACTACTTATGGATTTGTTTTTTATAGTGCTTCTAGTATCTTATGTTCCAAGCTTTTTAACCATTAGATATTTGGTCAAAAAACACAAAAATTAATATCTAACGCCTAAAATACCTAAAGTATCGTATACCATGAAACACCATATAATTTTTGCAACTACATATATGCTTGTGTTTTACAAACAAGTAGTCTTTTACATTTTTAGTGCCCTAGAAGGAGGCACTGTGCATGATTAATGTTTCCTTAAATGATACCTCCTTCAAGTGACTTAAAAGAAGCGTATATATACTCTCAGAAGGGTTTGACCAAAAAAAAGATATATATACTCAGAAGGAGGTTGCCAAGTTTGGAAGGAACTATAGATATTTCAATGTCTACATTACTAGTACCACCAGCAGAAGAAGAAAAGTGTGGGTAGAGAAGAAAGGCCAACAGTGCAATATGTGTTGGTATTTGGTTGTTACAAGTGGTAGGGCCAATTATCGTGACTTGTCCTACCATTAGGGGTCCCATGGTCCTACATGTCTTTGACAAATGTTGGGTAAAGGAAGCACATAGTTGGCAAAGAGCCAATAGGGTTTCGACATGTAAGGTGTGACTGTACCTAGGGTTCAGAAAATGGAGTGGTTGATTGGTGTTTGCACCAGAGGAAAAAACCATGGGTGGACATGTGCGACAAGTTGACAAGTATATGGTTCTGGTGTCGCCAGCCAGCCCCTTTGGAATAATATTGGACTTTAGCTTTGATGTGTGGAATATAACGTGGATTTCACATGCATGATGAATATGACCACATATATATATATATATATATATATATATATATATATATATGAAGTTGCGATGCGTCTTGAAATATTGAAAAAGGTAGGTAGAGAATCTGAGAAAATGGGATGTATTTGGCCAAAAAAGAAAGAAGGGAAAAAGGAGATGTGTAGATATCAATGAAATTCGGCAAGGTTCTACCAGCATTCATTGTCGATGGGCTTTTGTGTTTATTCCATTACGACTTTATTAAGGATTCAAAATTGTGCTTCGATTCTGCACTTATCTTATTTTTCACTTGACTTTTAGATTATTCTCCTTAGATCATCTCTAATCTTGGGCTAAAAGCCAAATTACCCTCCAAATTACTTCCCCAAACACTCTCCAACCCATGCTAAAATTTTAGGCTAAATGCCAAATGCTATTTCTGGGCCAAATACCCCCCAGCTTTCCCCCCGGGCTAAATGCGAAATGTTTATCGGAATTTAAATTTTTTTAGATTAAAATGTTCATAAAATTAATTTACAATAATCTACATATTTATTTAAAAAAAAATTGATTTAAGAAAAAAATTTAGGCTAATTTCATTCTTTAATAATTCCGGGCTAAAATTTTAGGGTAGAAGGGTTGGAGCAGAAAAAATGTTTTTGGGCTAAAAGCTAAACTTTCCGGGCTAAAAAATTTGGCTTTTAGCCCAAGGGTTAGAGATGGTCTTAGATTTGTTTGTTTATTTATCTTTTATGATTATATTAGTAAACATTGTTCTAAACTCCAGTCTAGCCTCGACTAGATGATAAGCGGCCGACCACTATTCCCAATTAATCTATAGACGTTTGAAAATTAAGAAATAGTGATTATACCTCTTTAGGTGTCTGCATAGCTCGCCTAGGTGCCCACTTAACCCGCTTAGGCACCCTTACAAGGCGCAACTCTCACTTGAATAGGAAATTGATAATTTCACTTTAAATTTTATTTTTGCTCAATAAATTGTAAGAGACATGTTGCATACTTGAATGAACATTCATTATATGTTTGTTCCCCATATTTTTCAGTATGTTATAATATTTTAATTTGTATGTCATTTTTTTTTTTTTGCAATTTATGTATCCTAACACAATTAGTATTCTTCTAAGTATAAATAGGCATGTATTTATACGATAGATAATAAATGTACTTAAATCCGCTTATGTCCTCGCCTAGGTCCCGCCCAGACACGCACATAGGCGCTAGGCCTCAGTCCACCATCCGACTAGCGCCTAACTTCTTTTAGAATTTTGGTAAACATTAATCCATAAGAGGAGAATCTTTCAAAAACGGAGGAAAAACAAAACAAGTACAAAATAATATTTCTTCACAAATATTGCACCGTAGGGTAACAATTTCCTCATTAGTTGTGTATTTTCCATTTCATCGATAATAAAATTATATTTTCCCTTGACTAATGGAAAAATGTTTTATCGCATAATGTCAAACAACATACAAACATATGACTAGAAATAAAATACTATCAAATCAAGAACTTAATCATGAAACATCGATTCACATCTAAGAACTATTTTAGAGAAACAAATGTAATTACAATGTGTGTATATAATATATAATGGGTGGTGCTATTCACACACCTCATTTTACCTTCCTCACACACTTCTCAATTTTCGATCCTTGGATCAAATGAATTAAAGAAGATAAAATGACACAAATTAACATATGGGTGTGAGAGCTAAAAAGAAATGTGTGGATGGAAGTACCCTATATAATATAGAAAGGTGCGGATTCGGAGATGGTTAAGAGTATGGTACACCTTCCCTATAACCATATTCAAAATTGCTTTGAAAAATTTGACTGACGATTATAACGTTCATTTCTCCATTGTTATTCATTGTGTAGCACTTATCAAAAGTGAGTGAGTTTATCTCTGTGGTAGAAAAAACATAGTAAATTCGCTTCACCTCATTCTAATTGAATACGTTTTGCAAGTAGATGGTAAATTTTAACAAATTAAATATCAAAACAAACAAACCATAATATTATAGAAAAATTAATGAAAAATGCTTGAAAACTTTAAATTTTTACAATAAAGACAAAATAAAGGGTAAAGTGAATATAACCAAAATTGACTTTTTAGTGTAAAAATATGATTTTTCGTTAAAATAAACAGTATCATGAATTTTTTATTAAAATTCCTTATTATTATTGATATGACGTATATATGACATGGACACCACACATATCTATGTATCGAATAATATAAAAAGAAAGATCCAATCAGTAAGGGAGACGAACCAAAAAACATTAAATGCAAAACAAAGTCCATGTCATTGTGTCTTTTCATGCTCGATCGATCCCACATGCCGACTGATCACACTAAACACATTCAATAATGCTAAGTGAATTCAGAGGCAGCACTTGCAAGTGATGAAAGGTGCAGAAACTCATGCCTCTCTTTTCTTCTCTTGTGGAGAGGGACTCATGTCATGTCACGTATCAATCTAAAATATGCATTCGACTACTTCTACTACGTGTGTTCATAATGATTGTCACATGAAATAGAAATACTATCTTCTTTTTTATTTAAGGGTTAAATTATGATTGCGGTCTTTATTGAAATGTTTGAGCGAAGTTTCACTTTAATCTTGTTTTAATTTTCGTAATTTTATTAGTGTAAATTGAAATTGCATTGGTTAAAGTATAATTTCATTTGAATGGCAAGTAACTTGCTTCATAGAGTTCAACTCGCGTATTTTCTTCCTAAAGAACAAAATGAATTGTCACGCAATGTAATAGTATTCCTCTCAGGTTCGACTCTCGTAAATGGTGAGTTTGACACTTAATTATGACTGACTCATTGTGCATGAGTTCAAATTGGATAATACTTGCATCATCCCATAGGGAATACACATATCTCTTCCCAACGTATCGTCATCATATAAATTTTATAATCAGAACATCTTCATTAAAGGTCATCTCTATAGAAAATCAATCAAATCGAAGATAGTTTGGTCATCCAAATGTATCAATTAAATGGACAATTTATATATGATAACACACCAAAGACTTGTTCCAAACATTGAGTTCCAATTCGAATACTGTTCTATAAAGATGATCTTCAAATGAAGCCAAGATTTGATCGATTTTAATTATAAAATTTAAACGATAAGTTATTCGCAATAAGTGAGTGCAATTTTTTATTTTAAGAGAAGGAATTAGTTGCGTTTCATATATAGTCTTGTAGTTGGACCATTGGGCTTTAGTGAATGATCCCAATTTCCATATCCCTCTTTGTTTGTAGCCCACATGGAAGCCACAAGAAAACTTGGAATATATTAAGAGGACAACAGAATAATTGACACTATATCACTGGCAGATCAACATTGTTTTAGTGTTTAGATACAAATTAAGCAGCATTATTTAGGATAATCCTCCAACTAAATCCCTTTTCAAATGTCAAAATCTTGACAAGGACAGACAGAACCACTTTCTTGGTTGTAAAGATTCCTTTATTTGTTTATTTATCTAAATTATTGTATTGTTATGGCCTACGTACATATATCATATTTCTCAATTGTCGCGGCACCGGCACCGGCACCGGCACCCCCACAATCCATGGGCAACTGCATTCTATACATTAAATGTGAATACGGCTTACCAACTCTTGCTAACTTTACGTAGAAACGGAGCCATTATTTTATGTGTGAGAGGAAGTCTCACATATATAGGTAATTTAAATTGGGTAATTTAAATGTAGAATATGAGACGTTAAAGTAATTTGCATAGAAATTGAAAGATTCTGAACTTAATAGAGAGAATTAAAAATATTAAACCAACCTAGAAACTTGAACATGAGATAAAGAGTAAGCAATAATATTTTTAAAACATAAGTTAGAGCCAAAGAAGGAGGGGAAGTGAAGAGTGCACTGCAATAAAAGGGATAGACAAAAAAATAAGACTGACCTAGAATAGAAAAGAATTTAGATTGAGAGCAAACTAGAAGGGGTGAAGCTATATAAGGGCAAGGAGGGGCGATGCCCCTCCTCTTGTCGGAAAATAAGCCTAGGAGCATGTAGCCGCCCTTCTCGTCAGTCGGAAAACTTGTAAGAATGTTCTGCAACTTCTATTGCTGCCATGGGCGGACACACGTTATGGAAAGAGTGGGAAGTTGCCCATTTGGCTCCCGAAAAATCCCTTCACCGAAGCCATATTACCCACCCAGACTGCCTGAAACTGTGTTGTGAGGAAGGACAAAACTCGAGCAGCAACTGCTGCTAGGTCAAGAGGAGGAAGAAGAAGCAATATTATAAAAGGAAAAACAATGTCGTTTGGCTGAGGACTTAAAGTGGGCGATGACGTTTTATTCAAATAGAACTAATCCTTTGACCTTTATTCGTTCTGTTTGATGTTTTATTTGTTTTTTTTCCCTTTTATGAACTAGGTATACTTATCTATTTTTTATATAAAACATTTATCATACTTATCTAAAAATAATAACTATGCACATTGTTTGACGACTATAATACCTACAATTTGTAAGTGGTGTTTTGCATTAGTTGTGTTTGTACCATACTTGACCAATTCCAAAACTACTGAGCACCAGTCAACGTTATACCGTCAAGGACCCAGAAGAGTTTCCCTCCAACCAGGAGGCCAATTACAGCGCGACACGTGTCCATATCAGAAGCCAATCATAGCGCGACACGTGTCAACATCAGAAGCCAATCACAACACGACATGTGTCAATGTCAGAATGAAACTAGAAACCCTCTTCTATAAATAGAGATCATTCTCTCACAATATATTCTAATATCATTTGTACTAAATGATTCACTAGTACTCACTAAAGGAGAGCTTGAACCTATGTACTTGTGTAAACCCTTCACAATTAATGAGAACTCTTCTACTCCGTGGACGTAGCCAATCTGGGTGAACCATGTACATCTTGTGTTTGCTTCCCTGTCTCTATCCATTTACATACTTATCCACACTAGTGACCGGAACAATCTAGCGAAGGTCACAAACTTAACACTTTCTGTTGTACCAAAGTCCTCACTAATTTTGTGTATCAACATTTGGTGCCGTCTAAGGGAACGACACTTATTCCCACTCTCTTCAGCTTTGTCAAGCTGGTTTCCACCATTCGTACACTCTCTTTTGACCATGCATCCCTCTCTAACATAGGGAGCGAAGGAAGCCACAGCACACAGAATGACACCCTTCTTGCACCTAGTGCGAAGCAACGAAAAAAGGAAAGAAAGAGGGTTGCTCTTCAAGCTAAAGTCGATGAGCTAGAAGCTCAAAACAACAAGATAGCAATGAAGAATGAGGTCCTCCAGGAGCTGTATGAGAAACTTTTTAAGACGCTCCACGAAACTATGCGTACTCAAACACGCGAGCTTGTTGCCCTTGTGGACATCAACCATCATCTGGGTGCCCCCCAGCACGGAAGGTCACCTTCATTCGACATGGGTATCCCTGATGAGGAGTGAGCTAATCATCAAAACATTGATCCACATGAGACTTCTCTCGACCCAGCTGCTTCGACCCGAAGCAGGAGAAGTGGAGGAAGACACATCCTTGCAGAAGGGTTAGAAGGATCGAAAACCGTTTATCGTGACTGCTGAGACTTCCTAAAGCAACGTCGAGAGAATCCCCTCCATATATGCTTGATGATCAATGACCCAAGGGTTTCTGAAAGACCCGGTCCCCTCCCACAACCTAGGCCAACTGCCAATCTAGGGAAGGAACGACATGTCTTAGAGGAACATGAAGGTACGGGGGATTCTGAGGTATTCCGATAGACTCACCCTAAAAGTCAGTACGACGAGTCCAAGGAAAAATCACACGCATTTGCTCAAACTTTCCTACTTTCAAGAGACGATGAAGACTTACGAAAGAAAAAACCAATGGTATATGACTCAACTCAGAACCCCCTTGTCCTACAGCTCTTTGAGGAAGTAAACAAGTTGAAAGCCGAACGTCAGGCCGAGATACCTGACTGGAACTAACCCAGGCCTGGCCCTCTCATAAGAAGGATCCTTGACACCCCCCTTCAAGCAAAGACAAAACAAAAGCTTGGTTTACAACTTTATACTGGAATGGAAGACCCAATTGAACACTTTAGCCTCTTTGAGTCCACCATGGCATATCGGATGCATACCGACGAAGAGCGATGTCTTCTCTTCCCCTCCACCCTCTCTGGCGGAGCTCTAAACTGGTATAGTCGTCTTCCACCTGAGACAGTAGACTCATTTGAGGAACTGAGGAAACTGTTTGTCTCTCAACACATCTTCCAGACCAATCGCTTGCATTCTACAGATGACTTGTACACTATTTTTCAGAAGCCGGACGAGTCACTACGAGAGTATGCTGGTCATTTCAGCCATGAGTATTCTCGCTGCGCTGATGCAGATGACAAGACCGCCCTCAAGGCCTTCACGGCAGGCCTACGTGATTGTTTCTTCAAGTACATGATCAATGCCAACACTTGGAAGACTTACTCTGAGGTGATGGCACATGCTTATAAACATGCCTCCGTCGAGGCAAGGACATATCAAGGGAAACCCCCCACAACCACCCCTTATCAGCAAGTAGGGAGTAGAAGCTAGATCCAACCAAATGAGAAGACCTCGACCTTCCAAACAGCAGCGGTGCCTTCCCCTACCTTACTTAATACTTTGCCAAGTCAACAGACATATCAATCTCAAGGCAAAAGGAAAGATTTCCATCCTCACCAGTCTCATTTTAGTAAAAGGAGTAAGGGACACTACCACGATAACCAAGGGTATCGCCATGATAATCCCCGACCCCAGGCAGTCAACACAGTGGGTCAAGCACGTGTCAGGACAACCCTTACCCCAAGGTATGAGGCATACACACCTTTGAATGCCACATACGTGGCCATTTACCCCAACATAGCACCTCTGATACCGAAGCAAAAGCCGAGGCACCCGGATTACAAGCCCACGAAGAACACGGACACTTTTTGCTGCTACCATGAGCATAACGGCCATGACGGCGACAAGTGTATCACCCTTCGTGATCATATTGAAGCTTTGGCACGTGAAGGAAAAATTGATCAATTCCTTTTTCACCCTCCAAGGGGTAACCGTAACCAACGCTAGGTGAATGTGACATATTCCATAAGTGGTGGCACACCCATATCTAAATCTTCCAACAGGGCCATGAAAAATAGTGAACGAGCTTTAAGGTCTGGCCACCAAGTGTTTCACGTGGAAGACATCAGGGGAGGTAAGTATCAAGACATAACTGGGATCCAATATGTTTCTACCCTGAGGAAGAAAGAGGTATCATCTACCCTCACAACGACCCACTGATTGTGGAAGCTCACATAGCCAACTTTGAAGTATGACGAATCCTGGTAGACACGGGGGCTTCGGTCAATGTCATGTTTGCTGAAGCTTTCAGGGCACTTAATGTAGCTGAACACTTGCTCGATTGCTCGATTTACCCTCTGATAAGCTTTTCCGGTGATATCGTGCAACCTTTGGGGAGCATACACTTACCTTTCACCATTGGTACAGGCACTTACACAGCTACCATTACCACTAACTTCCTGGTGGTTGATTGCCCAACGGCATACAATGTCACCTTCGGACGCACAAACATCAATGATCTCAAGGCCATGGTATCCACACATATGTTGTTGATGAAATTTCCAACCCCCTATGGCAATGGTTACATCAGAGGAGATCAACTTAGTGCGCGATCATGTTACAACACTTCGGTCAAGCAACAGCACATGCCTGTGCCCAAGGAAACCCTTTCTATACATGACCAAGTCATAAATACCAGCCCAGACGAAGCCAACTTGGATCTTCACTGCGGCAATAGTCAACCCGACGATCTTTGAGATGACTCTTTCACCCAGCAAGCACAACCCGCTGAAGAGTTGGAGAAGGTCTCTATCTCAAAAGATTGTCCGTATCGCATGGTGAAGATTGGCACCACCTTGTCACCACCAATTCGGTTGGCATTGACCTCGTTTTTGCAAGAGAACACTGAGGTCTTTGCCTGGTCATACGAGGACATGCCAGGCATCTCTCCCGATATCATATGTCATCGCTTAAGTATTGACCCCAAGACCAAGCCAATGAGACAGAAGCGAAGATCTTATGACGCTGAACGGTACGAGGTAATGAAGGCAGAAGTTGAAAAACTCAAAGGCGTAGGCTTCGTCTGCGAAGTCAATTATCCAACGTGGGTAGCAAATGTTGTCCTTGTTAAGAAGAATCCGACCAAGGAAAGTCTCCTGCTCCAAAAGGTCTTGTGGAGAATGTGTGTCGATTACACCGACCTAAACAAAGGATGCCCGAATGATAGCTTTCCTCTTCCTCTCATAGACAGACTTATAGACTTTACGGAAGGGTGTGAACTCCTAAGCTTTATGGATGCTTACTCAGGATACAACCAATTCCTCATGAACCCTCCGGACCAAGAACACACAGTCTTCACTACTGACAGGGGACTATATTGCTATAAAGTCATGCCCTTCGGCCTAAAGAATGCAGGAACGACTTATCTGAGACTAGTCAATTCAATGTTCGCCGAACATATTGGGAAGAGCATGGAAGTTTACGTTGATGATATGCTAGTCAAGAGCAAATATGCTGACCAACACATCACCAACTTATCTGAAACTTTCACCATTCTGAAGAGGTATCGAATGAGGTTGAACCCCAACAAATGTGCCTTCGGCGTAGGCTCTGGCAAATTCTTAGGCTTTATGATAAGCGAACGAGGCATTGAGGCTAATCCCGAGAAGATTAAAGCAATCCTCGACGTAAAGGAACCGGTAACTTCAAAAGACATCCAGAGCCTTACTGGCAAGGTGGCAGCCTTAACTAGGTTCATCTCTAAGGCCACAGATAAATGTGCTCATTTCTTCAAAGCACTTAAGGGAAGTAAGAAGTACATTACATGGACTGATGAATGTGCTGAGGCATCCAAGAACCTCAAAGACTACATGAGTAAAGCCCTTCTGTTCTCCAAACTTGAGGTTGGCGACACTCTCATTATCTATCTGTCGGTATCGGCTTTAGCAGTAAGTTCCGTTCTCATTCGAAAGGATGGTAATGTCGAACGACTTGTCTACTATGCTAGCAAGGCCTTACAAGATGTAGAGACACGATACTCCAACATTGAGAAATTGGCTCTAGCATTAGTCATGTCTGCTCGAAAACTTCGCCCTTACTTCCAAGCACACTCCATCATCGTGCTTACCAATCATCCTCTTCGACAGATACTCCAAAGTCCTGACACTTCTGGGCGAATGATTAAATGGGTGATAGCATGGGGTGAGTTTGACATCTCCTACCAACCAAAGCTAGCTGAGAAGGGCCAAGCAGTGGCAGACTTCATCGCCGACTTCATATATCCTGTTGACATTGTTTCTACGTCTAAAGAAGTGGTTTCATTACCCTCGGAAGCTCAGAAAATAGAACCAACAGCCCCAACATGGAGTCTATATGTTGATGGCTTGTCCAACCAACAAGGTTGTGGAGCAGGACTAGTCCTTACGACCCCTGACAAAGTGGCGATGGAGTATGCTCTTCGTTTCAAATTCAAGGTGTCGAATAATGAGGCCAAATATGAAGCCCTCCTAGCAGGCTTACGTTTGGCTAATCACCTTGGGGTTAAACGATTTGATTATCCTCAGTGACTCCCAATTGGTGGTTAACCAGGTTACCAACAACTTTGATGCTAAAGATAGCTCCATGGCAGCCTATCTGGCACAAACATAATTGTTGCTCAAGCACTTCCACTACCAGATCACCAAATTCCTCGAGCAGCAAACAGTCATGCAGATGCTTTGGCTCACTTCGCCTCAGTGGTGGAAAACAAGATTGGGAGAAAAATTCAGGTCGAATTGTTGGCAGTACCAAGCACCATGGTTGCGAAAGTGTGCAACTTACAACAGGGGGATAGTTGGATTACCCTCATTTATAGATTCCTTGCTCATGGCATCCTTCCAAATGACAAAGTCCAAGCTAAGCAGATTCGATACAAGGCTACCCATTACTTGATCATTAATGACCAACTCTACAAACGAGGTTTTAACCTACCATACCTAAGATGCCTTACGCCCGCAGAGGCGAAAACTGTCATTCGGGAAATACATAAAGGAGTCTGCGGAGATCATGCTGGATCTCGATCCCTAGCACACAAGGCTTTTCGCCAAGGATATTACTGGCCAACACTCTACCAAGATGCCATCAGAATATCCCGCTTATGTGATAAGTGTCAACGCTACGCAACTATTCCTCACTCCCATCCCGAGCCGCTCATTCCTATGATCAGCCCTTGGCTCTTCGCCCAATGGGGACTTGATTTGATCGGACCAATGCCTGCAGGAAAGGGTAATGTCCGCTATGCAATCGTTGCAGTTGACTACTTCACAAAGTGGGCTGAAGTAGAACCCTTGGTAACCATTACTGAGGCAAAAATAGAAGACTTCGTATGGAAGAACATCCTTTGCAGATTCGGCATTCCCAATGCGATAGTCACTGACAACGGGCGACAGTTCGACAACAATAAGTTCATGATGTTCTACTCTAAGTTCAACATCAACTTATGTTTTGCCTCCCCAGCTCATCCCCAGTCTAATGGACAAGTTGAAGTCATCAACAAAATAATCAAGCGAACTTTGAAAACCAGCTTGGACAAGGCTAAAGGTTGTTGGTCAGAATTTGTACCCCAAGTTCTTTGGTCATACCAGCACTTCATATCGGACATCAACAGGAGAAACCCCATTCTCACTTGCCTTTGGTATAGAGGCAGTTGTCCCAGTTGAGCTTGAGCAAGCAACGTTCCGAGTCCAGAACTACGTGCAAAGCGAAAATGACAAACAACTTACCTTCAACTTATATATAGTCGAGGAACACAGAAACCATGCTCACTTGAGGAATGTCGCCTACAAGCAGCGCATCTCCAACTACTATGACTCCAGGGTCAAACCTCGTTCTTTCAAAGTGGGGGACTGGGTATTGGAGAAAAGATTACTCTACGACAGAGTCCCGAGTGAAGGAACACTTAATCCAAACTGGGATATATCGTTTGAAGTTGTTGGCATCAGTCGCCCTGACTCCTTCAAGCTTAGAAGCTCTGATGGCAAGACCCTTGGCCATCCATGGAACGCTGATCACTTGAAGTACTATTACAAGTAAACTCACATTGTACAAGTGTTAAGCTTTAGCCGTTCGGCATCCTATGTAACGAAGACTATTTGGCATGAATTCAATAAAGAGGTGATTTAGACAACTTGGTCCTAATCCTCTTACATTCCTAGCAATGAAACACTCAGGTTCAAAGCTTCAACATGAATGCTTTCAACATGAAACAAAGTTTAAGTATATGTCAACAAGACTATACAATAAACAAACAGCTTCACAGTATATTCGTTCAATCATACATTCCAACACATTCATACATAAGCCAACTGTGCTTTGAAAAGGTTCAACATACTTTGTGTCATTCGACACTTGCTACAATGTGCCTAGACACCTTGCCCTTATTCTCACCAACCAGGTGATGAAATGTAAAGAAGGAACTCATCTTTATGCCATCAACCAGGTGATGAAATGTACAACCCGTACTCTCATTCATGCCACCAACCAGGTGATGAAATGTATAACCCGTACTCTAATATCATTTGGCAACTTGCCATTCATGCCACCATCCAGGTGATGAAATGTACAACCCGTACTCTCCTTCATGCCACCAACCAGGTGAAGAAGGAACTCATCCTTATCCCACTAACCAGGTGATGAAATGTACAACCCGTATTCTCCTTCATGCCACCAACTAGGTGATGAAATGTACAACCCGTACTCTAATATCATTTGGCAACTTGCCATTCATGCCACCAACCAGGTGAAGAAGGAGCTCATCCTCGTGCCCCCAATTAGGTGATGAAATGTGATGAAAGGTGATGAAGGAACTCACCTTCGTACCAGTGTACCACCAACCAAGTGATGAAAGCAATTCACCATTCATTACACCTACCAGAAGACGAGTGGTACAACTTGTACATGTGAACTCCTAGCATTCACAAATAATAAAAAACCCTCAAGCTTGACAACTCAACTAGGGGAGCACTTATGCCTAACAAGAGTTATAGTCACCAACAAAGTCTTATTGCAAGCCAATAACAACTTCAGTGCATGGCATACGAAGATCAAGCTATTCAGCCCTCTTGCATTTGCTTCAAACATTTCCCCTCTGTAACAATGCAAACACTACAACTCGTAGAAAGCTTCACACATTCTTAATCAAGACAGTGTGAAGCAAAAGCAATTTATGGTGCCAACAAGAGCTTCATCAAAGGAGTTTAACCACAATTCTCAAAAGCTTCACACACTCTTGATCAAGACAATGTGAAGCAAAGCCAATTTATGGTGTCAACAAGAGCTTCATCAATGGAGGGCAACCACAATTCTCAAAAGCTTCACACACTCTTGATCAAGATAGTGTAAAGCAAAACTAATTTATGGTGCCAACAAAAGCTTCATCGAAGGAGTTCAACCACAATTCTCAAAAGCTTCACACACTCTTGATCAAGACAGTGTGAAGCAAAACCAATTTATGGTGCCAGCAAAAGCTTCATCAATTGAGGGCAACTACAATTCTCAAACCTTCGAAGCAAATTCAAGACTGTTCGAAGCAAATTCAATTTATATGGTTCATCCAAACCTTCGACTACTACAAGGTGTGGCTTGCATCACAATCTCTTGCTCAACAGTGTGGAAGAAAAATTTGTATATGTTGTCTCTCCCACATTTTCAAATTTCTAGTTTCCAAAAAAAAAAAAGAAAAGGAAATTCAACAAAGCTTCATTAATGGATGACAACTACAAATTCTCAAAAGCTTTACACTATCTTGATCAAGATAGTGTGAAGCAAAATCAATTCATGGTACCCAAAAAAAGCTTCAACTCCAAAGCTTCACCTACAAAGCTTCAACACAAAAGCTTCACCAACAAAAGCTTCATCAATGGAGGACAACTACAAATTCTCAAAAACTTCACACAATCTTGATCAAGATAGTGTGAAGCAAAATCAATTCATGGTACCCAACAAAAGCTTCAACTCCAAAGATTCACCTACAAAGCTTCAACTTCAAAGCTTCACCTACAAAAGCTTCAACACAAAAGCTTCACCCACAAAAGCTTCACCCACAAAAGCTTCAACACAAAAGCTTCACCAATAAAAGCTTCATCAATGGAAGACAACTACAAATTCTCAAAAGCTTCACACTATCTTGATCAAGATAGTGTGAAGCAAAATCAATTCATAGTGCCCAACAAAAGCTTTAACTCCAAAGCTTCACCTACAAAGCTTCAACTCCAAAGCTTCACCTACAAAAGCTTGACCCACAAAAGCTTGACCCACAAAACTTCACCCACAAAAGTTCACCTACAAAACTTCACCCACAAAAGCTTCACCTACAAAACTTCAACACAAAAACTTCACACTATCTTGATCAAGATAATGTGAAGCAAAATCAATTCATGGTGCCCAACAAAGCTTGACCTACAAAAGCTTGACCCACAAAAGCTTCACCTATAAAAGCTTGACCCACAAAAGCTTGACCCACAAAAGCTTCACTTACAAAACTTCAACACAAAAACTTCACCTACAAAAGCTTCACACTATCTTGATCAAGATAGTGTGAAGCAAAATCAATTCATGGTGCCTAACAAAGCTTCAACTTCAAAGCTTCACCTACAAAGCTTCAACACCAAAGCTTCACCTACAAAGCTTTAAAAAAAAATATATATATCTTTTTTTTTTCTTTTCGAAAATTCGAAAATTCAAAATTTTGGAAATTCAAAAATTCAAAAATTCGGAAATTCGAAAATTCGAAAATTAAAAAAAAAATCGAAAAAAAAATTTGAAAAAAAAAATTACCTAGGCCTCATCTTCTTTGGGCCTAACAACTTTCATAACAAATATATATGAAGAAGGAGTTTTGGGCTACCACTTAGAAAGGAAATGCCTCATTCGTCAACTCCATCGACCGGAGACTTGGGGGACTCCTACCATATGCTACTGCACCTTGATACTCGGAAGTCTCACGACCACTCAATGACTTGGATTTTTCAAGTCTCCAAATGAGAAGTTTTCCTCACTCGGGAAATTAAGGGAGCACTACCTCAACCTAGTTGCTTCACTCACAAAACTTCAACATACAAGCTTCAACAAAAGGAAAAATTCAAAGAACTTAGTGAAGAAGGCCTTGGTGTATTTAACACAATACGTTGAAATGAAGCAAAGCTTGTTTATTGATATCTCCGATAAGTTACAAATATGTACATATACATGAATTAAAATAAACAAACAAGAAGGAGCTTTTACAAAGGTTGCTCAGGAGAAGTCTCAGCAGTCGGTAGAGCCCCAGAAAGAGGAGGCACCAGAGGGTGATTATTCGGAGCCTCAGTACTAGGCAGAACCCTAGAAGGAGGAGGCACCGAAGGTTGATCATTTGGAACTTCATTACGCAGTACAGCCCCAGAAGACGAAGGCAATAAATGCCTTTGGAACAAACCCACAAACCTCTGATGATTAAGTAAAATCTGACCATCAGATTTCTGTAGCTGGTCGAGCTTTCTCTTCATGTTTGTAGCATAGTCATGTGCGAGCCTGTGCAACTATTTATTCTCATGCTTGAGCCCTCTGATCTCCTGTTTGAGACTTATCACTTCAGCCGCCAATGATTCAACTTGGCGGGTTCGAGCAAATAGGCATTGGGCCATATTAGACACAGAACCTGCACATTAAACACTGAGAGCCAGAGAATCCTTAATAGCCAACTCATCAGATCGTTTGGAAAGTAGTCTGTTATCTTTGAGAGTGAGAAGGTTCCTGGCCACCACCGCAACGGTTATATCATTCTTCATCACAGAGTCCCCAATGTTAAGAGGACCAGTAGGAGATAAGAAGGATGGGCGCCATATGTTGTCTTGAGAAGGCATGGCTGCCTCTTCACCAAAGTTCAAGTCAATGAGACGGTCGGATAGGCTTGACATTCTCAGAAATGATGAAGAAGAAATGAGGTGCAATAAATCTCTAAAGTAAGGGGAAAATTCCTACAAGCAATAACTCTCTGAATGTACTTCTTGCACACAATTGGTGCCCTTATAAAAGAAAGGGCAACAGGGCCATTGGTTCAAAAATCGAAGAGGCACCACTCTCTGGATTTCGAAGAGGCACCACTTTTCACACGCAACATCAGCTCCTCGGGTACCACAGATAACTTTGCCAAAGATCTCTGACAAAGTTTAGACACATAAATTTTGAAGATCCAGCTACCCTACTATTACCCACAAGGGTAAAGGAACAGCACCACTGCTTGATAACAAGAAAGTCCCAATGTGTGTCAACCTCTGTGCTCCGTGGCAAGGCGGACTGGCAAAAATGCCTAACCTTTACTCACATTCGAGAAAACACTCCCAACAAGATTGCTTGCTCAAAAATCGAAGAAGTACCACTCTTCGAATCTCGAGAGCCAAACTCCCAACAGGATTACTTTCTCAAAAATCGAAGAGATACTACTCTCCGAATCTCAAGAGTCCGACTCCTAACAGGATTGCTTTCTCAAAAATCGAAAAGGCACCGTTCTCTGAATCTCGAAAGACATATCCCCAACAGGATTGCTTGTTCGAAAACCGAAGAGGCACCGCTATCCGAACTTCGAGAGCCAGATTTCCTTGGATAAAGCTTGTCTGCAATCTTCACACGCAACATCAGCTTTCTAGATACCACAGACCACTTTTTCAAAGCGCTCTGATAAAGTTAAAACATGTAAAACTTGCTGCTCCCACTACATTTCTATGACCAAGAAGGGTAAAGGAATAGCATTATTACTTGCTCAAAAATCGAAGAGGCACCGCCCTCCAAATCTCGAGAGCCAGACTCCTGACAGGATTACTTTCTCAAAAATCGAAGAGGCACTGCTATCCGAATATCAAGAGCTAGACTCTCAACATGATTGCTTTCTCAAAAATCGAAGATGCACCGTTCTCCGAATCTCGAGAGCCAGATCCCCGACATGATTGCTTGTTCGAAAACCGAAGAGGCATCGCTCTCTGAACTTTGAGAGCCAAATTTCCTTGGATAAAGCTTGTCTACAATCTTCACACGCAACATCAGCTTCCCAGATACTACATACCACTTTTTCAAAGTGCTCTGACAAAGTTAAAACACGTGAAACTTGCAACTCCCACTACATTGCTACGACCAAGAAGGGTAAAGGCATAGCATGACTACTTGTTGTTAGGGAGACTCATATATATGTTGACATCCATCCTTCATGGACAGGCATACCTGCAAAAATGCTCAACCCTTCCTTATATCTAAGAGGGCACTCCTAACGAAGCCTCTCGAAATACTCAGCTTTCTTCCCCCCCAATAATACCTATGCAAAACAGCCACACCAGAGCAAGAGTATCTCATATCATCAGGGTCAAAAGCAAGAGTATCCCATATCATGCTTTTTCCCTATCTTTTCATTTGCCCTTGTTCTTACCTGCAAGACAAAGAGAAAGAGAGCAATCACTCAGCACTTGGAATCAAGCTTCTAGTCAGGAACTGACTGCCTGGAACCCCTTGCCTGATTACTTACCTGGCATTACTCTCGAGTACTCATCTTCAACATCTTATGCTTCAAAAAAAGATACCACATCTACCTGAGGAACAGATAGGGCAAGTGAGAAGGATATAAGGAAGCATGTGGAGACAAGCGCAACGGAACACGTGCCGATTCATTTATTACTTTGTCAACAGCAAAAGTATCCCATATCATCAAAGTCGAACGCATTCTTGATTTGATGGACTTGTTTTGACTTTCAAATTCTTGAGTCGGCCTTATACTCTAGAGGAAACCCGAAAACCCTTCAGCCCAGTTTAAGAATAAGCCTGTGGAAAGTTACTTCTTCAAAAGCAAAAGTATCTCATATCATTTCTTCTCCATTTGCTTCTCCTTATCCTTGTTGCTGTTTACGACACAAGGAGAAGGAGAACAATCAACCGGAAGCCGAAGTCAAACCTTCGATCCAGGTTGCTTGCTTGGAAGTCTGATTGCTTACCTTGTCTGTTACCTCTTTCAGCAAATCTCCTACCTCGGCGACTTGGGGGACTCCTACTATAGGGTTTTGTATCGCACTTGACCAAGCCCGAAACTACAAGTAAGCTTCAAATGAAACTGATACATTAGCTTGTGTATCTTCATCGGTTAAAGATACCACCCCTGGATGGAGGAAAAATACTTCCAGAGAAGATGCCACAGCTACGTATGAGACAGATAAGGCAAGTAAAAATGATACCACACTTCGATACTTAGAAGTTTCGTGATTACTCAATGGCTTGGATCTTGCAAGTCCCCAACCGAGGAGCTTCCCTCACTCGGGAACTTAGGGGAGCACTGTTTGTACCATACTTGACCAATCCCGAAACTACTGAGCACCAGTCAACGTTATGCCGTCAAGGACCCAGAAGAGTTTCCCTCTAACCAGGAGGCTAATTACAGCGCGATACGTGTCGACATCAGAAGCCAATCATAGCGCGACACGTGTTAATATTAGAAACCAATCACAACACGACATGTGTCAATGTTAGAATGAAACTAGAAACTCTCTTCTATAAATAGAGATCATTCTCTCATAATATTTCCTAATGTCATTTGTACTAAATCATTCACTAGTACTCACTAAAGGAGAGCTTGAACCTATGTACTTGTGTAAACCCTTCACAATTAATGAGAACTCTTCTACTCCGTGTACGTAGCCAATCTGGGTGAACCACGTACATCTTGTGTTTGCTTCCCTGTCTCTATCCATTTACATACTTATCCACACTAGTGACCGGAACAATCTAGCGAAGGTCACAAACTTAACACTTTCTGTTGTACCAAAGTCCTCACTGATTTTGTGCATCAACAAGTTGTTAAATTGATATAGAATTAGCGTACTATGTTTTTTTTTTATATCTATTTTGTTTCTTTTGTACAATTATATAATGTACATAATAATACTATAAGAAACAATGCTTAAATCATTCTTCAAATATTTCGAGTACAATGGATAGTCCTTCTTCGAATATTTTCGAATAGTCTTTCTTCGAATATTTCGGTTACTCCAAATCCTCCTTTGAGTATTCTAGGTAGTTATAAACGACATTAATATTGTCTACTATGTACAAGGATTTGGTTGTTTACATTTTTTCTAAACCCTTTACGCTTTTAAATTTCACCCCTTATGTCGAAAATTTCTGATGTCGCCACTGAGTAGCACCATCTGTTATATTAACAAGAAGAAGAAAAACAATGCGGAATGATGGTCCTCAAGGCTCCGCCACTGGTAGAGAGTATATACGCAAACATGATTTTTTTACGTGTGAAATTATATTATTATATTAGTTTATTCAACTGTATCTTGCCTGGGCCTAATTGTCCCAGCACTTTGTTTCCTGCCTAGTCGATTTAAACCCAAAAGAAAAGGGCAGAACTTCAGGCCCAATATTATCCAAATTATGCATTAGTTGAACTAATTTAGGCCCATCCTATAGTGATTCGATATATATTCAAACTAAATTAAAAAGATCCAATCTACATAAGAAAAATGGTGTTCAAAAAATTATGCCATTTGTTTTATAATAACCGATATTACTAGTCAGGATAGTAGGTGGTTAAGAAGACCCTATTCACCCAAGCAATTCATCAATACAATGACTGGAAACAAAGAAGAGGTGAAAAGTGAAAAAGAGTGAAAACAATTTCTAGTGGAACAAAGGGTATTTCGGAGCAGGACTTTGACCTCTCTAATGAATAAGAAAATGATAAACACACACATCAGTTTTAACGTCTTACACAATCTATTTAATCGTGTTTATTGTATTCGTTTGATTTTTTCCATGATTAATTTGTTATTAGAGTTTACTTCAAAGAATGACTGAAAAAAATGAGAAACCTCACAAATCATCGAATTATTTTCGTTTGTTGTCCACCAAAAAAAAAAAAAAAAAAAATTGATGTTAAAATTCTCTGAGGCTGAGAATTCCTTGCCCAAGACAAAATAAAATTTTGAAATGTATTAGAGTAATGCTCAAATGAAACAGCAGTTTTCTACGTACAAAATATTTGTTATTGTAAGAGTATAAACAAACACAAAGATGAGGATCCAAGTAGAGTGAACAAGCACAAGGATGAGGATCCGAGTGAAGGAGAATCAAGGGTCTAGATGTTGACAGATGTCACAAGATGCAAAGGGAGTTATAAGAGCAACTCCACCCTTGGAGCCCTTCCCCCTGGCAATTCACTATTGAATCCACCATATTGAACAGTAACTGCCTTTAATGAATAGTAACTACCATTAATGAACAGTAATTACCTTTTGCATCTCTACCCTTGGAGCCCTCCCCCTGACAATATGTAATAAAATATTAATTTTTTTGTTTGTTTAAATAATATAAAATAAAATAAAACATTGGAAATGGGGCTGCAGGCCCTCGGGCTGACACAAAAAAAAATTAAATAATGTTTGGCCCTCGGGCTGCAGGCTGGTGGATTCCTCACGGGCCTTGTGCTCGGGCTCCCACCCTCACTCGGGCTCTCGATGGCTGAAGCATTGTCCACCAAGCCTCAGGCCCTTTCTTCTCCCCTGTCCCCCGAGCAATCCACATGGGTGGAGTTGCTCTAAGGGTTGTTAAAACCGTTAGAATATGTTGTTAGTTAGTTAGGATGTTATCCATACCTTAGCTTATATTACAAGCATATCAATACATATAGATAAACTGTAATACATTACTTCTCACTCAAGTAACACAAAACTCATCTTCCAAAACTCTCGATTTCTCTCTCTTTCTGCAACTCATAGTTTCTGCGACTGCTTCCATTGAAGCTTCTTCTTCAATCTTCACATGGTATCATCGCTGTGCAATGATCCGGCTCTTCCGCACCTCCATTAAAGCTTTCATTTCTTTTCTTTACCCTCTGATTTGCAACTAGTTCTGTGATAAAATTGCCTTTCCTCAACCTTGAAGTCTTCAAGAAATTGTTCTTCTTCTTTTGCATACCAACTATCTGCTAAAACGTCATAGTGAAATAATTCTTCAAAGCATCAACAGTGGTTACCGTTGATTAGTTAAAGATTGTTCAGTCTCCCATCACAGGCTTGATATCAAGTATTTCTACCTCAGTTCTAGTGAAGTTAGATGATTCCAACTATCTAACTTGGAGTTTTCAGATCACATTACTCTTCGAGAGTCATGGAATTATGGGGTTTGTTGATGGACCAAGAAAATTTCCTCTAAGATTTGATAATAGTGACAACACTGAAGGAGTTGAAAGAGATGATTATCTTGTATGGAAAATGCACGATCGTGCTCTTATGTAGTTGTTGATTGTAACTCTGTCCATTACTGCAATGTCCTGTATAATTGGAAGTCAAAGTTCTCATGAAATGTGGGTCAATCTTGCTAAGAGATTCTCGACAGTAACAAAAGCTACAATAATTCAGATGAAAACTGAGCTTCAGAACATAAAAAAAGGGTCTGAATCAGTTTCTGTGTACTTACAGAAGATCAAGGATGCAAGGGATCACCTTGCAGTTGTAGGGGTCACTTTTGAAGATGATGACATAATAATCCTTGCACTCAAAGGTCTTCTTGCAGAATTCAACACTTTCAGGTGTGTCATAAGAGGAAGAGAGAATGGTATATCGTTGAAAGATTTTTGTTCTCAATTACCGACAGAAAAGACTACAATTAGTCAATACTATGAAGCTTCAACACCATTTGGTTTTGCAATGGTTGCTAGCACTGAAGCAAACAAGGGAAAACCACTAGTTCTTGATCAAGAATCATCACATTCTGTTGAGCTTGGTTATAGCTCTGGAACTACTACTCAAAACTACAAAAGCAATAGTGGTGGATCAAGTTCTACTAGTTACAACTCTGGTGGTCAATATAAAAACTATGCTGGTCAATATCAAGGCTCTTTCAATTATGAAGGCTATAAGGGGAACAACTATAGAGGAAAAGGAAGATGAAGGTCATACCAATCTGGGCTAGGGTCTTATAATCCTCCACCAAATGGAAGTTCTGGAATTCTTGGTGCTCCAAGACCATTTTAAGCCAACTGCCCAAATCATCCATATGAGATACCAACTTGCCAAATATGCAATAGACTCAAGCTCTAATCCTCCAATTTCATGCTAAATTTGTTGGAAATTTGGTCATTCAGCTTTCCAATGCTATCATAGAGGAAATTTTGCATATTAGGGTAAATCTCCAACACCAACTCTCACTGCAATGCATGCTAATCATCAGCCATCTGCACCTACAGAGCAGTTTTGGGTTGCAGACACTGGTGCAACCTCACACATGACATCTGAGCTAGCCAACTTGGAATTGGCAAATCTATATCAAGGTAGTGATACAATAACCATAGCTAGTGGTGTAGGTTCGCACATTTCTCATATAGGAACTTCACAATTGCACACTCCAAATCACAAACTTGTATTGAAGAATGTGTTATATGTTCCAAAAATATCCCATCATCTATTATCAATTTATCAACTTTGTAAAGACAATATATGCATGTTCATATGTGATGATGTTTCCTTTTAGGTTCAGAACAAAATCATAGGAACAATTCTTCTTAATGAGGGGCTGCCGCCCTTTTTCTCGTCGAAAAATAAGCCCAGGAGCGTGTACCCGCCCCTTTTGTCAGTCGAAAAACTTGTAAGAATGTTTTACAACTTCTACTGCTGCCATGGGCAGACACACGTTATGGAAAGAGTTGGAAGTTGCCTATTCGGCTCCCGAAAAACCCCTTCACTGAAGCCCATTTTATCCACCCAGACTGCCTGAAACCGCCCTATGAGGAAGGGCAAAACCCAAGCAGCAATGGTGGCTAGGTCAAGAGGAGGAAGAAGATGCAATATTATAAACAAATCTTAGCAAACGATGTCGTTTGGCTGAGCACTTAAAGTGGACGATGACGTTTTATTCAAATAGAACAAATCCTTTGACCTTTATGGCCCACATGTCATTTGAACCCAAGCATCTCTAATTAATTTTTATTCGTTCTGTTTGATGTTTTATTTGTTTTTTTTCCCCTTTATAAACTAGGTATACTTTATCTATTTTTTTTATTTAAAACATTTATCATACTTATCTAAAAATAATAACTATGCACATTATTTGACGACTATAATACCTGGAATTTGTAAGTGGTGTTTTGCATTAGTTGTTTAATTGATATAGAATTAGCGTAATATGCTTTTTATCTATTTTGTTTGTATTGTACAATTACATAATGTACGTAACAATACTACAAGAAACAATGCTTAAATCCTCTTTTAAATATTCCGGGTACAACGGATAGTCATTCTTCGAATATTTTCGCAACATTAATATTTATCTACTATGTACAAGGATTTGGTTGTCTACATTTTCTCTGAACTTTTTACGCTTTCAAATTTCACCCCTTATGCAAAAAATTATTGACTTCACCACTGTGTGTAGGGCTGACTATTACCTTATAAGCACCTCGAGCCTAGTTTACAAGGTTTAGTTCATTTCTCTCTTCCTATGGCTTCGTTCAAATTTGAGTAAACACTTCCCTTTTTATTCTTAACCGCGGTACTCATACTATAGTGCTCATCCTCTACGTTGATGATATAGTTTTGACAGGCAATGATCCCACACTTTTACAAGACTTTATCCAGGCTTTGGGTTCTGTTTTTGACTTGAAGGACTTACATCCTTTAGATTATTTTTTGGGTATTCAGGTACAAACAACCACTATTGGGATTCATCTTTCCCAAACAAAATATGCATATGACTTATTGAAGCGAGAAAACATGGTTGAATGCAAGCCATGTTCCACTTCAGTTGCTGCCAAGACTTCCCTCTCGGCCAATGATGGCCAGTTGCTCTCCTCCCCCACTGAATTTTGAGCTCTAGTTAGTTGTCTCCAATACTTGACCTTAACCTGGCGGGACATATCATTCGCCGTCAACAGTGTCGCCCAATTTATGGCTTCTCTTTGCCAGCCACACCTTCTGGCTGTTAATTGCATTCTACGGTATATCAAAGGCTCGCTTACTCATGGGTTGTTACTTCGTCCCCAACCTGTTCCTTCCCGTATTTCCGCTTATTCGGATGCGGATTTGGCTGGTTTTGTTAATACTCGTCGCTCAACAACGGGATATTTAATTTACCATGGCAGTAATCTGGTGTCATGGTGTTCCAATAAGCAACCAACGCTCTCCAAGTCTAGCGCTGAGTCCGAATATCGAGCTTTATCTCATGCGTGTTCAGAAATGACGTGGCTCTCCTGCCTGTTTTATGAGTTAGGTATTGCTACTCAGTTTCCCATTCACCTCTACTATGACAACCTCAGTACCACTTACATGGCTGCAAACTCTGTATTCCATGCTCGGACTTCACCACATTGAGTTAGATTACCACTTCATCTGTGAACGTGTAGCTTTGGGCAGTCACCAGGTTCGTTTTCTGTCTTCCATCGACTAGCCTGCTGACTTACTCACCAAGGGCCTTCACAAGCCACGTCATCATCTTCTTCGGTCCTAACTTGTTCATCCTTCGACGCCAAGTTTGCGGGGGGATGTTAAACAAGAGTCCAACATACGTTTGTTGAATTATAAGTCTCTAGCTGATTGAGTATTAGCAATAAGATGAGATTAAATGTGTATTCACTTGTACTAAGAATGCCAAGTGTGAAGTTCCTATGTGTAAAAAGGCCATGAGTGCCATGTGGTTATTTGGTCTTTCTTTATTATGTCATTACATGTTAGATGAGCGGTTGTGGTCTAAGTACTGTGAGAGAAAGGATCCAATTGTTTCTAACTGTAATTTTCCCTCCACACAGTTTTTTGTGTAAGTGTGTGAGTGCATATCAGAAGTAGTGTGAGAATTCCAATTGCTCCTCTGTGACTTGCAGAGAGAGAAAAGCTGCCATTTTCCAATCTTTTTTTCACTGTGTATTTTTCACTCATCCTTCTTCGAATTCATTCAACTAGACAAAAATATCACCGTTTTTTTAACATGGCCTCAGAGCCTGGTTTCGATTAGATCTGGGCGTGTTCTGTGAACTCAAACATCACCATTTCTGGATTCGATGAAGTTTGCCGGAGTCTGTCTGTGATCTAAGAACTACGCGTTTCTGGATTCACACAAGCTCACGATGGCTGGATCTGGGAGTACTGAAGTGAAGACCCCGATCTTCTCCGGTGAGAACTACGAGTTCTGGAGAATCAAAATGGTTACCATTTTCAAGTCACATGGACTATGGAATCTGGTGGAAAAAGGGATTTCGACTTCCGATTCGAAGAAGAAGAAAGCTAAGACTGATGAAGATACAGATGTTGATGCTGACGATGATAAGAAAATGGCTGCAATCTTCATGAAAGATGCAAAAGCTCTCGTAATCATTCAAAGCGCAGTCTCCGATCAGATTTTCCCTCGAATCGTAAACGCAGACTCAGCAAAAATGGCATGGGATTTGTTATATGGCGAATATCACGGTGGGGATCAGGTAAAATCTGTGAAACTCCAAAATCTTAGACGAGAATTTGAATACACTAGAATGCGTGATGATGAATCCTTGACTGGGTATCTTACTCGTTTAAATGATCTGATTAATCAAATGAAGACGTTTGGTGAAACTCTGTCAAATGAGAGATTAGTTCAGAAGGTGTTAATCAGTCTCACTAAGATGTATGATCTTATATGCTTAGTGATAGAAAACACCAAATGTCTAGAATCTGTTGAACTGCAAGAGGTACTAGCTATATTGAAGAGTCAAGAGCAGAGGTTTGATTTGCATTCCTCTAATGCAACTGAGAGAGCATTTTCTTCTCTTACTGTTAATTCAAAAGGGCAGAATCGAGGTTATGCTCAGTCTAGTACTTTTAAATCACAGAGAAATTGGAATAAAAAGGGTAAGAAGTGGGATTCAAAACCAAAGTTTCAGCAAAAAATCATTCACAAATGTTGCACAGAATAGTACTTCCTCACAGGTTATGGGTCAAGAGAGTGTAAAACCTCAATGTAAAGTGTGTTCAAAGTTTTATTATGGTGAATGTATATATAAGGGGAAATCCAAGTGCCATAACTGTGATAGATTTGGACATTGGGCCAGAAAGTGTACTGTTGGAAAGTCTGTTCAAAAGGCAAACTGTGTAAGTCAAATGGAAGTGACAGGAAACATATTTTATGCAAATTGTGCAGTTGCTGAGACTAAGGTTATTGGAGATTGGTAAATAGATAGTGGCTGCAGTAATCATATGACATGGAATGTTGATCTTCTTGTTGATGTGAATACCAATGTTGCAGGGAAAGTTCAAATGCCAACAGGAGTGTTAGTTAATGTGGCAGGAATGGGATCACTGGAAATTAAAACTAACAGAGGGAGAAAATATATCAGAGAAATCATGTACTTACCTGGTTTGAAAGAAAATCTATTAAGTGTAGGACAAATGGATGAGCACGGATATTATCTTGTGTTTGGTGGACATATGTGTACTGTTTTTTATGGTCCTTCTCTTGAATGTCAAATTATCCGTGTAAAAATGAAAGAAAATAGGTGCTATCCTCTATCTCTAAGGCCTGAGAAACAACTTGTGTTGAAGACTAGTTTTGCTCATTGTTCGCTGACTTGGCACAGAAGATTAGGTCACCTAAACTTTGGTGGAATCAAGCAATTGAAGGATAAAGACATGGTTCATGGTCTACCATATCTAGATGAGTATGACAGAGTCTGTGAAGGCTGTCAATATGGTAAGCAACACAGAGAAAGCTTTCCTAGTGGTCAAGCACAAAGAGCAGGTGCTCTACTTGAATTGGTTCATGTTGATTTGTGTGGATCGATGAGAAATGAGTCTATAGGAGGAAACAAGTATTTTATGTTGCTTGTAGATGATGCAACCAGAATGATATGGGTGTATTTTCTTAGATTCAAATCTGAAGCTCTTACTTGTTTTAAGAAATTCAAGGCCATGACTGAGTTGCAAAGTGGTATGAGAGTAAAATGTGTAAGGAGTGATAGAGGAGGGGAGTTCTTATCAAATGAATTCAATCAATACTGTGACACAGAGGGAATCCAAAGACAACTGTCTCTCTCTTACACTCCACAGCAAAATGGAGTGGTTGAAAGAAAAAACAGAACAGTGGTTGAAATGGCCAAGTCTATGCTTCATGACAAAGGAATACCTTACTATATGTGGGCAGAAGTTGTGCACACTGCAGTCTACATATTAAACAGATGTCCTACCAAATCACTTGATAGCATAACACCTTTTGAAACTTACAGCAAAAGGAAACCTGGTATTGCCCATTTGAAGGTTTTTGGCTCGGTTTGTTATGTTCATACTCTATCCGAGCTAAGACACAAGCTAGAACCCAAAAGTATAAAAGGAGTCTTTGTTGGATATGCAAAATGTGAGAAAGGGTACAGAGTATTTGACCTAATCTCTAAAGGACTGATCCTGTCAAGAGATGTTGTGTTCGATGAAAACTCAGCTTGGGATTGGCAAAGAAGCACAGAAAGACATATGTCACTGCCTATTTATGAGTTTGACTCTGTTGATACACCAAGAAGTGAGAATACAGAAAAAGACACTCAAGTTTCAAGTGGTTTATCATCTGGCATATTGGAAGAAGCTGCAAGTGGTATTGATGATACACAGATCAATTCACAGTCAAGTGCAGGTGTGAGTGACACTCATGCATTTGATCATACTCCATTAAAATGGAGAAAGCTGGATGATGTACTTGCTCAATGTAATCTGTGCATTATAAAACCAGAGAAATATGAAGATGCGGCTAAGGATGAGTCTTGGATGAACACTATGAAGGATGAGCTCTCCATGATTGAAAAGAATGCAACCTGGGAGTTAGTAGACAGACCAAGTAACAAGCCTATAATTGGAGTAAAATGGGTGTTTAAAACCGAACTCAACCTAGATGGAACTGTGCAAAAGAACAAGGCAAGGCTTGTTGCAAAGGGATATGCCCAAAAACCAGGAATAGACTACAATGAGACCTTTGCTCCTGTTGCTCGGTTGGATACAATCAGAACCCTTATAGCATTGGCTGCACAAAAGAGTTGGAAACTCTATCAACTTGATGTCAAATCTGCTTTTTTAAATGGTGTTCTAGAAGAGGAGGTTTATGTAGAGCAGCCTGATGGTTTTGTAGCTAAAAGGGAGGAAGATAGAGTATATAAACTTCACAAAGCCTTGTATGGTCTAAAACAGGCACCACGGGCCTGGTATGGAGAGATTGATACATATTTCTCACAGTGTGGTTTTACAAGAAGTTTAAGTGAACCAACACTGTACATCAAGGCAGAAGAGAAAGACATTTTGATTGTGTCGATCTATGTGGATGACATAATCTATACTGGGAGTAACAAGCTAATGCTTGAAGAATTCAAGGAAGACATGAAACGAAAGTATGAGATGACTGATTTGGGTCTTCTCCATCATTTCCTTGGAATGGGAATAATTCAAACAAATTCAAGCATTTTCATCTACCAAAAGAAATATGCAAGCTCCTTATTAGACAAATTTGGTCTGAAAGAGTGCAAATATGTGCTTACTCCACTTGTTGCAACTGAGAAGTTAACCACAGATGATGGAAGTGGTGCAGCAAGTGAAGAGTTATACAGAAGTATGGTGGGAAGTCTCATATATCTCACTGCAACCAGGCCCGATATTATGTATGCATCCAGTCTGTTAGCCAGATTTATGCACTGCCCTACCAGTAAGCATGTTGGAACTGCTAAAAGAGTGCTAAGATACATTAAGGGCACTCTAGATTATGGTCTGAAATATGTGAAGGGTAAGAACTCAATGTTAATTGGGTTCTGTGACAGTGATTGGAGTGGATCAATTGAGGACAGTAAAAGTATTTCTGGTTATGCCTTCTCTTTTGGCAGTGGAGTATTCTCATGGGCATCCGTGAAGCAAAATTGTGTAGCTCTTTCCACCGCAGAAACAGAGTACATCAGTGCTTCAGAAGCAACTACTCAAGCCATTTGGTTGAGATTTGTTCTTGAAGACTTTGGTGAATTTCAAACCGAAGCCACTCAAGTGCACTGTGACAACACCTCAGCAATTGCAATCACCAAGAACTCTGTGTTCCATCAAAAGACCAAACACATTAACAGAAGATACCATTTCATCAAGGATGCACTGAAGGATGGCATCATTGATCTGGTGTATTGTCCAACTAAGGAGCAACTAGCTGATATTTTCACAAAATCTCTGCCTAAAGATCGGTTTAATTATCTCAGGAGCATGCTTGGAGTGAAATCAGCTCAAGACTTAAAGGGGAGTGTTGAATTATAAGTCTCTAGCTGATTGAGTATTAGCAATAAGATGAGATTAAATGTGTATTCACTTGTACTAAGAATGCCAAGTGTGAAGTTCCTATGTGTAAAAAGGCCCTGAATGCCATGTGGTTATTTGGTCTTTCTTTATTATGTCATTACATGTTAGATGAGCGGTTGTGATCTAAGTACTGTGAGAAAAAAGATCCAATTGTTTCTAACTGTAATTTTCCCTCCACACAGTTTTTTGTGTAAGTGTGTGAGTGCATATCAGAAGTAGTGTGAGAATTCCAATCGCTCCTCTGTGACTTGCAGAGAGAGAGAGAAGCTGCAATTTTCCAATCTTTTTTTCACTGTGTATTTTTCACTCCTCCTTCTTCGAATTCATTCAACTAGACAAAAATATCACCGTTTTTTTAACAAAACTTAGTATTGTATTCTGACTTTTGATGATAATATTCTTATCTCTTGTATCTGATATAGATGGGAACTTAAAATCCTAATAGGACTCTTGTACATCAACCTTATGTAACTATTTATACAGAGGAATGAAGCAATGAAAATCAATGCTTTCATAAATATTTTCTCACCTTAGTTTGGTTTTCTACAAAGTGGGGCTACATTTCGAATTTTGTTCTGGTTCAAAAGGAGTAGCAACTCTGAAATGAATAGAATGGTGATGTAAAAGTTTACTGAACCACACAACCTATTTATTCAAAAATGATATAAGAAATGATAAATATAACACTGGCATTTGGATTTAATTGCCTCATTCAAGTCAATAGTAGCTTTTCCATGGGTTAATTGCACCAGGCAAACTCTTTTTTAATTTTAATTTTAATTTTTTTAATTTTATTTTATATATAAGTGATAGAAGGAATTATCTAAATTTATGAAATAGAAAAATGCCAAACTCTCGAATTAGGATTCGTTTTAGATAGCTTCTTAATGAAACACTTTTATTTATAAATGTTTTTGCTGTAAATACTTCCATTAGAAACGTGTTTGAACTTTTTATTTAAAATCAAGTGGTTCCTCTTGGGAAGTATTTTTTTTTTTTTCGGAAAACCACTTGAAAGTGTTTCTTAGTATTTAACAAGTTTTTCTCTAGAACGCACTTTTTGTGGCCCAAACCAAATCCTAAACCCTTTGCTTCAACGAAGGGGTCAATTGAGGTGAGAAACAATATGCTCTCATATATCGCTTTCACTTGTTGGCATATATGGAAAGCCCGGTGTAATATGCAATTCAACCAGCAACCAATTGATCCTAGGCAGGTTATTTTGGCCATATCTATATCGGTCTCTACATTCAAAGAATCCAGGGGTGATCCTCGGACTACGCCTCAACCTCGTGTCTTGGATCAATTGGTTGATGTTCGTTGGTCTCCTATGTGTCTGGGTTTCGTTAAGATAAATGTGGATGCTAGCTAGGGATCCTGTGATGGACGGGGATTCACGGGAATTGTTGCATGGGATGAGGAAGGGAGGTTTCTTGCTGCTAGTAGATCAGGTGTGAAGGCTACTAGTGTGGCTATGGGAGAGGCCTTGGCAATCTTGCACGGGTGTATGCTTGGCAAGAGGATGGGATGGAATAGGATTATTTTAGAGTCCGACTCGTTGAAGTCGATTTCTTGCCTTAGGGACATGGCTAAGAAAGGCAGTTGGGATGCCTTCCCCTCTCTTCTGAATTGTATTAGATTGGGAAAAGAGTTTCTTGATTGCCGCTGGTCTTGGGTTCCAAGACCAGCCAATTCGGCAGCGGACCATTTGGCGTCGCTAAGTAGTAGGGAAGTATGTGATCAAGTGTGGGTAGTTAGACCCCCATCTTCCCTGGTTCATGTTTTGTGTAACGATGGTTTACCTTGTCTGCCTTAAGGGTTTGTGGTAGTGTGTGGAGGGACGCTCTAGCATTTGTTGCGGCGTCGTGTTCTCTCTATAACCTTCTCGCTCTACTCTTTCCTAGTAGTTATTGGCTGTTTGCTTCGGTGTGGGCTCTCTTTGTACTATTTGGCATCTTTGCCCGGTTATTGATTCTACTGATTTCAAAAAACCAAATCATAAACACTTTTAGTAAGTAAAAGTTTTTAGCCATACTACAAGTAAATTTTAGACAAGCTCTTAGTTTGGTTCACTAAGGCCATCCCCAATGGAGAGGGTTAAAGGTCCAAAAATAAAAAAATGGCCTAATTTGCCCAAAAATTTAACTCCAACCGATGGTTGCCTTATAATTCTATGGAGTCCACAAGATCATTATTTGGTTAAAGAGGTATCATGCTGGCCAAATGTATCCCTTTTTAGCTTTTTAATTGGAGCCCAACTCCTCAGTTGTAACAATTGATTAAAATTTAACAATCAGATTTGAAAACATCTAAAGGTAGTTTAATAACTAATAAATTTAAAGTATGAACTTAAAACTAATAAATTATTAAGGAACTATATTTAGCCCGTTCAATTAGAGATGATAATGAGTATGATTTGACATTGTCTATTTAAAAATAATTGTTTACACAACTATATTTAGTCAAATGGCTAAGCTGGCTGGTGTGATAAAATTGTACTTTAGTGGTTGATGTGACATTTTAGCTAGTTCATTTATCTTTAATAGCAGTTCCACTGTGGGCTATTGTCGATGGACTGGCTATCAAACAGGGCCAGAGATCCCGAATGGGGAGGTCCAGCGTGTGCTGGCAATGGAGCCTGAGTGGGCCTGAGGGAGAGGCCAGGCAGAAGTTGCCAGTTTGAGAGCTCGAATGCCACGTGACGCAAGGTTGACGTCTGGGCAATGTCAGCCACGTTTTATATATTTTTTGCATTAGGCAAGTGTGCTTCAAGCGTGCGTCGTCCGACGCAAATTCAGAGCTGGGACCCGCATCGCTTTTCTGAGATGTTACCGTTAGGGAGGCCACATGGCTTCCCCACGTTCATTGGATTTCAATGGCTATATTTTATGGACCATTGGATTTCCAACGGTAGAATTTTTTTAAAAACTTTATTTAATTTCAGCCGTTGGATTTGAGATCAACGGTCCACGTTATTCAGCTTTATAAATTAAAAAAAAGAAAAATAGTTTAAAATTTTGAAATGTTACCATTGTGCCACGTGACACAATCTGGAATGTTGGAATTCAAATTTTTTTTTATCCAACGGCAGAGATTAATTATGTAAATAAAAAAAATGTAAAAAATTAATAAAAATCAGAAAAAAATTGCAAAAAAAAAAAAAGATTTTACTTTTCTATAAATACCTTCTTATTATCTTCTACCTTACACCACAATTTCATATTTTCTCAACTACTTTCAACCACATTCCTATCTTTCTCTCAAAGTTTCAACCTGATTTTTTTCCAATAAAATGACTAATGATGCAGTTACGAATTGGACGCTTCTTGAAGATGTATCGTTGCGTAGTAGCTGGGTTGAAGTTACTCATGATCCGATTACGGGTAATGAGATGCAGTTGTGAGAAATGTGGAGTCTTATTCATACCAATTATCTTGAGAAAATTGGTGGGAAAAGAACCAAAGAATCGATGTCCAGTTGTTGGAAATTACTTAGCCAATCATTTAGTACGTGGTGAGACGCCTTGACACAAGCTAGTAGTAATCTTTGAAGTGGGGAAAATTTAGCGGATCAGGTAACAATATACTATTTATTTGTTTGTACTATACCCAAATTTACATTACCTACTTTGATTATAATTATTTCTTCTCCTACATTGTGTAGGAACTTCAAGCACAAGCTTGGTATAATGCCAAAACCAAAAGAAAAAACAAATTATTCAACCAGTGGGAATGTTGGAATATTGTCAAAGATTGTCCTAAATTCAGAGTTGTGCTTGTTGGTCCCGAAGTTTTCATGAACAGCACCCCTCTACACTTTACGCCCGATCATTCCTCGCATGTTCATGAATATGACGCAGAAGAAGTGCCCAAAACGCCCCCCCTGAACAAGTGTCGGGGTCGACCCGTTATCCAATTAGGCCTTAAGGTATGAAGGCTTCAAAGAGAAAATGTAGTGTTTCCAAGAATGATTATGCAAAGTATATGGAAGAACTTGCTCGCCAAGATGAATTGAGTTTGGCGTGGGAAATGGCTAAATTTGAGGCTGATAAGGCTAGAGAGTAGGCAAAAGCTGCAGTTGTTGAGAGAGAATTTCAAGCTAATGAGAGAGAAAGAGAGCTTCTTAGGCAAGAAAGGGAACAAGTTAGAGAAGAAAGAATGGCTCAACGAGATCGTGACATTATGAACATGCCTTTAGAAAGGAAGTCTCCAAATTCTAAATATTTTTGGAAGTCGGAGAAAGAGAACGTGGTGCGAAGGAGGCATGCAAGAGAAGTGAGAGCAAGTGAAGATGGTCCTAGCACGACAAGAGAAGATCATCCTAGCACCACAAATTGGTTAGGTGATGATGATCCATTCATGAGCCCATAATTTTCCAATCACTTTGTTTGTAATCGGAGCCCATAATTTTCCAATCACTTTGGGTTGCAATTTATTATTTATTGAATAGAGTACTTTATGTTGTTTCTAATTTATTGAATTTAGTACTTTATTTAAGTAAGAGTAAATTTATTTAATTTGGTAATTTATTTATACTAAGAGAACCCCGAAAAAGACGTGCCAAATCCATGTATCAAAAGATGCCACTACCTCCAAAATGATACTTTTACTCATTTTTTGTCCCCATAAGCGCCTTGACATGCACTTGGACAGTTTTTCTAGGTCTAGTGCATACAGTTGATGCTTCCAATCATCCCAGGAAAACCTCGCATCACGCCCTTCTTCAGAAGCCTTTGCAAGTCCATTTCAGTAGGTCTCTGGAGGTACTCTACGGTGTAGATAGATTCGATTACTCCGCAAAACCTCATCAGAGACTCAAGAATGGTTGATTTCGCCATCCTCGCTATCTCATCCACTTGGTCTGCAGATGCTCCATATGCAAGCATCTGCAAGGTCGCAGTAATTTTTTGCTCAGGAAGGAGATCCATAACACCAAAAGCATCCTTCTTTTGTACAAAGTAAGAATCATGGTTGCAAACAACAATCATGATTTTGTTGAACAAATGATGTTCCATTCTATAACGACATCTAAAGTACATATTAGGGAATGCATTGTTACGAACAAAATAATCATCCAAGAGTTTCGTACCTCATCATTGCCTGCTTCTATCAAGGTTTGAAAAATGGCTAGGCCTGCAAATCTGAGCCACAACTTGGATGACTCAACGAGAATGTGAGGCTCTGGCCATTCTTGCTTCGTCATCTATCCTTCTACGCTCCTCATCATCTTCTATCTCATTTTGGCCAACTTGGAGATTGAACATTCCTTTTGATTGGTTAAACAATTCTTCCTCTTGCTGATCGATTTCCCACATCATCCTTGAAGAAGAAGACATTGTAAGAAAGAAGCAGAAACTATGAATAATGATACAGATTTTGATTTTGGTGAACAAGGAAGCAGAAACTATGAATAATGATGCAGATCTTGAGAAAATTGGTGTGAGATTTCTGAGGATGGATGGTGGATTATATGGAGGATTCAAAAGGGATTAGGTCGTAGATAATGCCACGTGGCATGCCGTCATTCGTTAAAAATCTGATCGAAATCTATCCTTAAAGATTGTAAACAGATTGTGACACGTAGCGCGACGTGATTGGTTAAAAATCTTATCGGAAATCTATCCTTAACGATTCTAAAAAGGTAACGACATGTGGCACGACGACATTAGATAAAAATCTTATCGAAATCCATCACCAATAATTGTCTTTTCGGATAATGACACATAGCGCAACGAGAACGATTAAAAATCTTATCCGAAATTACAAATTAAATTATTTTGTATTATTTTATAAATAAAAAAGTACTAATATTTAATTGCCTATTGCCAGGGCTATTCAGTGTAGGGGTTGAGATGCAAAAGGCAGTTTCTGTTCATTAAGGGCAATTATTGTTTACTGAGTGGATTAAATAGTGAATAGCCTGGGGGGGCCTTTGCAACGGTGGAGTTTCTCTAAACGTCGCGCTCTCTCGAGGACAAGGCAAAATGGAGGCAATTCTCAATATATTATATTATATATCTACTACTTGTTTCATTGCAATAAAATATTAGTGGGTCCAAAGTGTGTCAAGCAACATGTTTTTTACGGAAAGGGATTATCTTCAGATCCCTTCCGCCTAAACCTCATGATCCATAAATCTAGATCCTTAAAATTTGATCTAATGGTCGGCTATAAATAGGAGATCTCATTAAAAGTTATCCCATTAAAAGTTATAATAACTTTAACCGTTAGATCAAATTTCAAGAATCTGGATTTATGGGTCATGAGGATTAGGTGGATGGGATCCGGAGAGGATCCCTTTCCGTTTTTTACTAGTCAATTGCTTAGTCCTTTGGAGGAATGTTTCGCCTACGTGGCTCAACAAATCTCATTTGCCTGGGCCTTTTGAGATGCTGAGCATATCCTGAAAACAAAACAGGCAAAATTATACCATACAAACTTAGTAGAATTCGGCCATTTAGTACTATGATCTAATAATATTTTTTTTACTTGTAAGTGAGAAGTCTTAAATGCGATTCTTACCAAAAGCAAATTTGAACCACGGTATTACTAGCTCATTGTGAGACTAAGCCAACCTCTCATTTTTAAGTGTAGATTACATAAGTTGTTAAAAAAAAAAAAACTTAGTGGAACCCGGTATAGCTATCCAGCTTTTAAGTAGACAATACTGCCTGCTAAAGGACAGTAGGTATATATTTGCCTACTCTACCGACTTCACTGAACTAAGATTGACTCATCAAAATCTTGAACAGGACGGATTGACTGCATAACGACTTTGTCAATTCAATACAAGAAAAAAAGAAAAACTTGCCATACTCGCATAAAGTAGAAAATCTTCTCATAAGCCACTTTTGAAGTGCATCTAAAAATACCCGCCATACATTTACATGCGAATTTGTTCTTCTTTGGATCTGACATGGCTGATACAATATGGATTTCCTTTCTATGATGTTTTAAAAAAAAAAAAAAAACTTTAATTCCGTTTTCTTTTCTTCTTCACACGAGTTGGAAACCTTTCCAATTCTTCTCCAGATATACAGTATATAACTGTGTACAAACAAGCCAAACGAGGCGGAAACACTAAATGAACATTCAGTCACCAAATAAGGACGATTTGGACAGAGTTCTGTAGATAAGTACTATTTCAAGATTGATCAGGCCCCTCTGTAGATAAGTACTGTTTCAAGATTGATAAGTCCTGTAAGTCTTTGATGCTGGAGTTCATTGCTCGCTTCTTTGTTGGTTGAAAAAAAGGATCAAATAGACCTTCCCTTGATTCTAGAGGAGGGAGTGCTAGCCGACGAGGTTACAAGTCTGGACCGTTAGCTTGACCAGCCCATGCTACCGGATTTACTGCAAACAGAGACAATACTATCAATTTTGTGTCATTATTTCTTTTTGTGCAAGCAATGAAAGGTACCATCCCTGAAGTAATAGGACATCCAAAATCAAAGGTCTCTATGTCAAAGTCTTCATTCCCTCACTCATTTTCATATATTACATTATACTAATTGTCATTGTATCGGTCATGTCCAAGAAGCAAAGTTCTGTAAAACCAAATAGATATGCAGGAACAGAATGAACAGTACATGGAAAGGACATCACATTTTGCAGCATTACTATCGAGTGTGAATTTCCAAACACATTAACTGACCATCCCTTCTATCGAGGTGCCTTAGAGACCATAGCTATTAAGTAAATCACTAGAACGCAAAACCAAAATATATTACAAAATACATAAGGCTTTCCAACAAACACTTCCCTAGTTTTCTTGACAGATACTTTAGTCTTGAGCAAGCAGGCATCAGTGGAAGCGTTTTCACTCATTAGGACAATAATTTGGTTTCAAACATGCCATTATATAAAGATCTAAGGCAAAATACTAACATAAGCCACACTTAGAATGAAGTAACTATAAGCACATAAGCACACATTGCATAAGAATTCATAATGTCATACCTTCGTCACCAGGTGCAAGAAGTCTTGGAGTATCAGCAGAGTCTGTCAAATATGCAGGACGCTTCTTTGAATAATTCTCAGGATGCTTCCTCACATAATTTTCCACCAAAGGCTTCAGAGTCACAAATGAGAATTGTGACATGTTAACCCTTGTATCCAGATACTCAGGATGTTGAAGCAAATACCTGAAAATATCAAAACTAGCATAGCTAATTGTAGAAACTCATAACTCTGTGAGAGAAATGCTAGGAGTAGAGAGAGAGAGAAATGTAGAGAGAGAGAAGTTGTTGTAGAAAAATGATTCTATTCCAATGTAACAAACTGTGTGTACATTCAGTATAAAAAGCTTAACAGACTCTAACAATCATAGCATCATTAGCTGGTACTCCTATTGTATCCTTAACATACCCCCTCAAGCTAAAGTTAAGAGTTCTAACTGAAAGCTTGGAAGTTAACTCTGCAAAACGAGCAGATAGCAGGGATTTAGTAAAAATGTCGGCCAGTTGAAGAGGAGAAGCAACATGATGCACTTTGACTTTGCCACCAAGAACATTTTCTCGAATATAATGATAGTCAATTTCCACATTTTTGGTCCGAGCATGGAAAACATGATTAAAAGCTAGTGCAATTGCACTTTTGTTGTCACAAAAGATTGCAGGAGTCTGGAGAATGGGGAAGGAAATGTCCTACAGGATTTTACAAACCCAACTAAGTTCAGCAGCTGTATTGGATAGAGACCGACACTCAACCTCAGTTGAAGACTGTGCAATAGTGCATTGTTTCTTTGCACTCCATGATATTAGATTGGGACCAAGAAAAACACAATAACCGCTCGTTGATCTTTTATCAACAAGACAGCCGGCCCAATCTACATCAGACCATGCAGTGAGGCATTGAGAACCTTGTGTAAACCATAGACCAGCATCAAGAGTCCCCTTCAAATTCGAAGTATTCGTTTGACTGCCTACAAGTGAATGGTGTGAGGGGAATGCATGTACTGACATACTTGATTCACAACAAAGGCCAAATCAGGCTGCGTCCAGGTTAGGTACTGTAAAGCCCCAACAGTTGATCTGTAAAATGTGGGATTATGTAGAAGAGTGCCTGAGTGATCTAATTTTGCAGAACCAACAGGAGTGAAGCAAGGCTTGACACCAATCATATCAATTTTCTTTAACAAATCAAGAGCATATTTGGATTGGTTGAGAAACAACCCTTTAGCAGATATGTGTTCTTCAATGCCCAGAAAGTGGTGAATATCGCCTAAATCCTTCACAAGAAACATAGTTTGTAACTGAGCAATAATAGATTGACATACTGAGCGTGAACTACCAGTAATGATTATATCATCAACGTATACTAAAATGAAGGTGATGGAAGAATCCTTTTTTATAAACAAACTGGTGTCAGAATATGAAGAGGAGAACCCTAAGGATAGAATCGCCATGTGGAATGCTTCATACCAGGCCCAAGGAGCCTGTTTTAAACCATAAAGAGACCTGTTGAGTGTACGGACATGTCGTGGTTTGGTTGGATCAAAAAATCCCGGTGGCTGGATCATATACACATCCTCCTTTAGGGTACCATGCAAGAAAGCATTACTTACATCAAGCTGATGTATAAACCAGTCATATGAAACATCAATTGATAACAGATTACGTACAGTTGTAGGCTTAGCAACCGAATTGAAAGTCTCAGAGAAATCAAGTCCCTCTTACTGATGAAATCCTTTTGCCACTAGACGGGCCTTATACCGTTCAATAGAGCCATCAGGCTTATGTTTGACTTTAAACACCCATTTGCGACCGACTAAATTTAAGCTTGGATGGAAAGGAACCAAATCCTAAGTGCCAGTGGGCTGCAAGGCTTGAAACTCATCCTTCATGGCATCCATCTAGTTTGGATTCTTTAAAGCTTGTAGAAATGTTGTAGGTGTTGGAGGAAGGCAAGCAAGTGAATAAACAGAAATTGGAAAAGAATGTTTTGTGGCAATGAAGACTTTTGGTTGTGAATTCCAGCCTTAGCTCGAGTAATCATTGGGTGAGAATTAGTAGGTACTGGAGGAGGTGCAGTCACATGAGTAGGTGGAATACTTGAAGAATCAGGTAATGAAGATGGAGGCACATGAGCAGGTGTTGTAGTGACCTGATCTTGGGAAAAATTGCCTTGAATGGTAGAATGAGAGGTGCATGGTGCATAAAATACTCGATTCGTAGATTGAAATGTGCTTGAGGTAGCAGGAACTGAAATAGTCATAGTAATAGGATAAGAGCTTGTAAATGAGGCAGCTTGAGTTGAGTTAGAACCTGAGAACATGCCATGCTTGAAAAGAAACAATTGCTCATCAAAAGTAACATGCCGTGAAATATACACTTTATTAGTTATAGGATCAAAGCATTTGTACACACTATGATTAAGGCTATAGCCTAGAAAAACACACAACTTGCTATTTGCTTCAAGCTTATTAGCTAAATAAGGTTGCAACCATGGATAACAAGCACATCCAAAACCTTTAAGAGTATGATACCATGGATGAGCTTTGAAAAGTTGTTCCCAAGGACTAATGGAAGAGGAATGAAAGGGTAGTCGATTGATAAGATAGATAGTCGTTTGAAAAGCCTCAACCTAAAATTTGGTTGCCATTCCACTATGAGAAAGAAGAGTTCTACCCATTTCAACAACATGTCTATGCTTCCTCTCTGCACACCTATTCTGTTCAGGCGTATGAGGACAACTTAGTTGATGTGTAATTCCTTAGTCATTAAGAAAATTTTGAAAATTCTTTCTTAAGAACTCACCCCCTGAATTTGACCGTAGGCATCAGAATGAGGTAGTGTTTGTAGCCAGTTGTATTTTTTAAGCAAAAAATGTTTGAACTTTGAGAACAAAGGTCTTGAAAACTGAGTAGACATCAGATTTATAAGCCATAGGATATAACCAGTTGTATTTAGTATAGTCATCTAACAAAATGAGGTAGTGTTTGTAGCCAGTAGATGAAGCAATGGGAGAATGGCCCCAAACATCAGTGTACAGTAAATGAAAAGGCCTAGTAGAGTTACAAGGAAAAAAAGAAAAAGGTAGCTTAAAAGCCTTCCCCAATTTACATTCAGTACAAACAGATCTTTGAGTTACAGAACCAATGACAGGTAGCTAGTTTTTATTCACAATAATATGTAATACTAGACTCGATAAGTGTCATAGTCTTTGATGCCACATATGAATATCTGCTTTATTGATCATCAATGCTCGAAGAGATAGTGCAACTCCAGATGTGCCATTTGATGCATCCCAGTAGAAAGGGTACACACCACATTCACAGGGGCCTTGGAAGAGCATCATCCCAATTCTTAGGTCCTTAATATATAACCCAAATGGATCAAATGTCAAAGATGCCCAATTATCATAAACAAACTTGTAAATCGACAACAGATTATGTGATGCTTTGGGAACTAATAACACATCATTGAGCTTAAATGTAGCATTTGTAGTACGAATTAAAGAAGATCCAGTATGAGAAATGCACATACCATTACCATTACCGACAAAGAGTTGATCACTGCTAGTGTATGGGATGGCAGAATTGAGAGAAGATGGATCAGGTGTCACATGGTGAGATGCACCACTGTCAGTTAACCAATAGCTCGGTGGAGGGGAGGTAGTAGTGCTTATACCAATATAAGGGCTAACATTGGATCTTTAAGAGGCAAACTAAGAAAGTTTCTCAGAATTGAGAGCTTCATGACCATATTTGAGACACAATTGGAACTGAAGCGATTTACCAGAGCTGTAATTGGCAGAGTTTTGACCACAAAATGTGGATCTAGAAGTAGGAACAGGACCAAGAATACCTTACGAGTTGTTATGGTTGTTACGATTACCTCCAAAGTTTCGAGTTTGATAGAATCGACTCCAATTCTGAAAATGGCCACGATTATTGCCTTTGTAGGTGTTTGGACCAGAAGGACCTTGTTGAGCTGTATAGGCATGCAATAGTGTAGAAAAAGACGAGTTACGTTTATCAAAAATTTCCCCAGCCGCTGCATGTTTATCAAAAATTTCCTTGAAAGAATTGAGATAATTCGTCATTGATGAGTCACCTTTCTGAATGGTTTGAATCTTTGAACGTAAGCTGTGAATGTGTGTATGAGAAACACTAGAGAAGCGGCATTCTAAAGATTGCCAGAGGGATCTGGAATCATCCAAGCCAACCGTCAATGGAAGAAGATCTTCTGATAGGGTCGAATTGATCCAGATCATCAAGATTTGATCTCTTTCGCACCAAGTCTCATATGCTAGATTAAGAAATCGAGATCTAGAGGAATCAATCACAAATTGAGTAGGACACACATCGATTATAGTAACAAGCCCTAAAAGCTTGAATCGTTTCAAAACAAGGATGAAGAGACTGCGCCAGGTGATATAGTTATGATGTTGAGTTTCGTCGCCACCATACCAGTGATGTTCTGAACAGTAATCGAAGAGAGAGATTGAATTGCCGAATTTGTGACCTCGCTATGAGAGCTAAAAGAAGCAGCCGGAGAAGAGGAGTTTGCAACGTTTGTCATTGTTATCAAAGTATGGTAAGAAAAAGAAGAAATTGAGAGAGGAAAGAAGGAATTCAAGGGAATTAGGGCTGATAAGATCTGTTTGGAAGGCGAGAAAATGCAAGAAAATGGAAGTGGGGAATTGAAGTCGGTGGACTATGGCGAATATACCATGTAGAAACTCATAGCTCTGTGAGAGAAATGCTAGTAGTAGAGAGAGAGAGAACTGTAGTGAGAGAGAAATGTAGAGAGAGAAGTTGTTGTAGAAAAATGATTCTATTCCAATGTAACAAACTGTGTGTACATCCACGATAAATAGCTTAACAGACTCTAATTATAATAGACTCTAACAATCATAGCTTAACATTTAAGTAAGATTCTAATCAGGTATATCATTAGCTGGTACTCCTATTGTATCCTTAACACTAATTAGCTATCAACCAAATGATGATTGTGAAGAAATGCAAGCTTAACTAAGCAAGAATCACAGAAATGTGCTTCTGAATATCCATCTAAGAGCGAAGCTTCTTGCCTGATGGATATTCATAGTACCTGAATACACAAAATAGTGAAATGGGCATGTCACAAAACGAGGTTGCATGTTGGCAATGCTGATGAATATGATAATGTTGCATCATAGATTACATACACGTCTACGAATCGGGTGCTTCCTTCACCTTTGATCCTCAGCAATCGCTGCCACCTGGGCGGGAGCTGAGCAATGTTGGGCCTATCAATGGCCCAGAGCCTGCTCCCATCCTGAACAATGTCTTCCGGATCATCGCAAGAAACAAAATCCCACCATTCGCTTGCAGTTTTATAGTAAAATGGCACTTCCAGAATGTGCTCCCGAATATCCTCGTACTTCTCCTTCGACGGAATGAGCCTCCATTTGAAGCAATTGGCACACTGCACAATGAAAATGCCAACAGACGGCAAAACTCTAGGTGGATGATTAAACGGATATGTCCATGGAAATGACACCGGATTGTTCAGGTGATCAAACAGAGACGAAATGAGGGTGTTGGCATTCTTACGCACTATGGCCGCGGAATTGGCATTGGCTGCTGCAGTTGCAGGGTGATACAACGCCAGCTTGTTCGGTTGGATATGGGTTTGAAGGGTTTCATCATCCGAACCTGAGAAAGAGCAAAAGGAAGATAGAGAGACGTCAATGGCATATTGAGGGGGCGTATTTTTTTCTTCTTCTCTTGTGAGCTTCTTGAACGTTATCTTGCAGGGATTTCGAAAATCCATGGAAACAACACAGAAATTCCGAGAATCCATTGGGAAAAAAAGAAAACAGCAGATCTCAAACACCTCATGCAATAAAAAACCAGTGAGAAAAAATGGAAGATTTATACAGACCCAGATCTAGTTTCATTCTTACAAGGATGATGATGAGAGATCTGCTAGGAAAGATGATGAAGGTGGCGGAGTAGGATCGATCAGGGACGGTGGTTACGAGGAAATGAGTAGATTCTAGGGTCGGAGGTGAGGACGGGGACTCTTCATTATCATCCAGTGACTGGAGGTCCCAACAAGAACGATAACTAATTTGTAAAATTTATGACATTCAGGTATGCATGCACTACTTTATTGAATTTATTTAGAAAGTGAATTTTTATGGAGAACTAATTATTATGTGCTTGTAGATATAATCCAAGTGATTTTATCGAAAATATCTCCTTGTCCTCCTTATGTTCATAAGCTCAACTTATGCTTTCAAAATTAACCGCAAAATTTAAAATCAAATTATATATTGGGTGATTTTGTGAAAAATCAATAAAAAGTTACAATATTAACAATAGATAATAATATTTATGTTAATTATAAATAGGTCAATAATGCATTGTGATACTTAAATGCATTTAAAATAAACAAAAACTACAAAACTTGCCACTACAGCTGACGTCCATTTCAACTAACACTCCCTTTCTTATAGTTTTATATTTGGAATAAGTCAATACAGATCAAACACTGCAATGCAATGTTTGTTTCCTGATTCTGTTTTTGCCATCACTCACACGCCTCTTATATGTCTGGTTCTATTTTTGCAATCACTCACACATCTCCTGCACTTCACACCTCACGAAACTCCTAATTTTTACATTTAGATTCAGACACTGTAATGTAGTGTCCATTTCCTGACTCTATTTTTTACATGTAGATTAAGACATTGTAATGCAGTGTCTGTTTTTTTACATTTCGATACAGATACTACAATGCAGTGTCTGTTTCCTAGTTTTGGTTTTTTATTTTTTATTTTTTATTTTTTTATTTTTTATTTTACATTTGGATTCAGACACTGCAATGCAATGCCCATTTCCGAGTTCTGTTTTTACATTTGGAGTCGGACGCTGTAATGCAGTATCCGTTTCCTGGTTCTTTTTTTCTTTTTTTTTTTTTTTTTTTTTTTTTTGTTGAGTAGACTTCTTCATGCAAATGAAGGGCAAGAGAGAGTGATAGAATATACATGTTCTAACTATTTATAGGATTAAGTCATCTCAAGATCAGTTCCCTAGGAATAGAAATTCAACGGCCAAAGCCTCTTTTCTGGCCTCTCTTCCCCCTCAACTCATCTTTCTCCCTCGCGCCCCCACACCCCACTGTTGTTAACAAACCCAATTCAATTGCAGGTCATCTGTGCTTTAAGTCTAATTTATTTTTTTGATGTCCCTTACTGTTTTAACTTGTTATTTGTCGTCTCTTTCTTCTTCTTCATCTTTGAGATTTCTCTCTCTATAATTCTTCCATAGTTATGAAAAAGATCTCTGCAACTAGAAGACATTGATTTGCATAACCCCTCTCTTTGTTGTTTCGTTAACATTAGCTGAGATTTTAAGGTCGAGGGACTTGGAATTGAGGGATGTGGCGGTACTGAGGTTGATTTTTAAGAGGGTAAGGTAGGATGATTGTGGGTTGGGTGGGTTGTGGCAGTGTTGGGGTTGAATTTAATTTGGAATTTGAAGAGTTGGTGGTTTGAGGTTGAAAGGTTCAAAGTGAGGGAGAAAGAGAAGAGTTGAGGGGTTGTGGAGCCAAAAATAATCACAAGGTGAAACGTGGATCTTTGGGTAAAAAGGATAAAATTACCCTCGAGGCATACCATGATGCCTACGCACGAGCAGCGGGCAATCAACCCTCAACCAAGTCAAAAGTGCCCAAAATAGGTAATAATTCAAAACCTATTTCATCCGTCCTCATCAAATCCTCTCCACAAGGTAACTCCCAAATCATTCCCGTTTTATTATATTAATTAGCTAATCAATTCTATTAATTAGCTAATTAATTGATTTATTATTCAATTATTTCTAATTAAACACAAATGAAGAACCTAGCCCACAAAATGAACCAAGTGGCCGGTCCTTTCTCTCCCAAAGAGGTCGGCCACACCCCTATATCATTCTCTCTAAAGCTCAATCCAACTCTCTGGCTCAATCTAACTTTGGCATTGGAGGTTCTTTGGCTAAAGCCCCATTCCCCTCCATTCATCGTGGGCGCGTGAGGCTCTTGGCCTTGACCTAAGGTGTTATTTGTAGGTGCAATTTTGTACAAGAATAAGGAGGAAGAAATTTTACATCCACAAATTGGTGCTTTCATTGAGAGTTGAGTCCCACACTCGTAGAAGACTCTCACATCCAAGGTTTTTCTATTTTTCTTGTCCATTTGTATATTTTTCGTACGTTTTAATTATTAAAATTTTTTATTTGCAAAACTTCTTTTATAAAACGTAAAAGAGAAGTACAATGGTTAAAAATTTAGAAAATTCAACAAGTGAAAATTTCAATATTCATGAGATGGGACCGTGGCGATCCATGAGCTAAATGTGATAATAAGTGGAGCGGCACCACCACCACAAATTTCCACCACGGGAATCACTGCGGTGGCCACCACAGTAACCACCTGCAACGAGGTCCATGGTGTCACCACCACAGCCCGAGCCGTGCCATCTAAGCAAGCCCAAGCCGTGCCATCTAAGGCCTACGACACCAAGGTCACGGCCCAAGCCAAGTCACTTCATGCCCAACGTGAACCTAACGTGTTGCCAATCCGAGCCCAAGCTTTGTACCTGGGTACACCACACACCGAGTAGCCCACTACCGTGGCCCAGCCTACTCTCATGGCCCAGCCTGCTCCCATGGCCCAGCCTACTCCTGCGACTCAGCCTGCTCCCGTGGCCCAGCTTGCTTCAATGGCCCAGCCTGCTCCCGTGGCATTTTAAGCAACCCAAATTGGTCCAAGATTAGTTTAACTGTCTCGGTTTCAAATTTTTGGGCCTACAATTGAACCGAGGGTATTTTCACCACATTTCTCCGTAGATTTGACATTTGCCAATTCAAATATCGCACCCAAAGCCTACTACACTTCTACTGGTCAATGAGGCACATTCTTTCCAAGCTCTTCCAATCGAAATGGTGAACAAACTTGTCTCGACAAGTCATAGAGTTGACGAGGGCCCTTGCATAACAGACAACCTTGGTGAATCAACTCTTGCAACACACCGAGATCCAACGTGCCCCAGACAAGGTGTCCCGAAGTAGGATAAGGGCAGACAAACCTCTCCACCAACGTCTCGGCAAACAGCCCATCAACCAGCCATAATCAGAGTGTTCTGGTAGTTTACGCTCCCGCCTGGGTTATTAAGATAACGTATACTCTCGTCATAGTGCACGGAGGAGCGTGCATTCCCGATCAAGCCCACGGACGAGCATACATTCATGGTTGAGGTCGCACTCTGATTATTAAAATGAACAACCTTCTAAGTGAAATGTTCATTCACAACTAGGCTCGCAAAAAGTATTCTCCACCTCACACTGGAGTAGGCAGGATGGCAGACAGAGAGAAGTAGTCACTCAATTCGACTCAAGTTCAACTGGCAGCCTGCTAGCAGCCTGTTCATTTACCAAGAACATGCCACATGCACCGCAGCCACAACATAGACGAGTTGAGCAAAAGGAAGAGCGGCCCAAACCCATAAGTCACGACTGGGGGCAACTGAAAGTTCCACTGCCCCAACAGAGGCAAATTCAAAAAGAAGTTGAGAGACTCATAATTGAACGATTGCGTAATTTTCAACATAACGAGGCTGCTGACGATGCGCTTCGATGATACATGACCAGTATAAGCATGTCACTATTCACGAATGAGATCAAATAGACAGATCTACCTCTTGGGTTCATTATGCCTCACTTCACTCTGTACAAGGGAGACGAAGATTCGGATCGACATCTCAAACACTACCGCAGTACCATGATCTTCTAGAGGAACAATGACGCGCTTATGTGAAAATTTGTTGCCATAACTCTACAAGACAAGGCGCAAGATTGGTTTCACATTCTACCGCCGCAGTCGATCCAGAGTTTTAACGAACTTTCATTTGTTTTCACTAAGGAGTATTCGTCTAACCGCTCAATCAAAAGGACATCCAACCATCTCTTCAGCATCATAAAAGACTCTTGGGAGACAATTTGCGACTATGTCAAGAGGTTCAAAGTGGAGAAGGCCAACAATAGGCTTGTCACAAAACACCATTTATTCAGAAAACTGATCATGGAAGAAGAACTGACCTAGCAGCTTCTTATGCTTTGGCAGAAAAGCATGCATTATGGGATGAGGCCAAGTAGTCTAACAAAAATGAGTTAGAAAAGAAGCACATGGAATGTTCCCCGACCAAATTATTTGCAAGCTCAAGAACGAACCTTGGTTCGAACTGCCGCCATCCAGGAAAGGTGATCTTACCAGGCTGGATCATACAAAGTATTGCACATTCCATCAAAGACCAGGCCACACTACCAACGGCTGTCTGAAATACAAGCAGTACCTTGAGAAGTTGACAAATGAGGGCTGATGCGATGAGTATCTTGACAAGTCAACAAAACAGCCTACACAAGCAAGGGAAGTCTTCATCACCCCCTGAACCCTATTTAGGCTTTTCCAAATAAGTTTGAAGTCTCAAGCAGCTCGACGTACAAGGCCTTGCAAGCGGAAGATTATCCAGTTTGTTATGCAGTTTCTACCTTCTAGCATAGTTGACTTATTTCTTTATTCTCAATGAAGATTCAAGAAGTTACTCATAAGCCTGGCTCAACTGCTGTCCACAACAACTGCTCAAAACCCTTTTCGGGTTTACTATCCAGTGCGAAAGATAAACCAATTGCTTTCCAGTGCGAGAGGGTAAACCAATTCCCCGACACCCATATAGGTCTGCAATCCAGTACGAAAGGATATATTAATTGCTCTCCAGTGCGAGAGGATAAACTAATTGTTCTCCAGTGCGAGAGGGTAAACCAATTCCCTGACACCCATATGGGTCTGCTCTTCAGTGCAAGAGGATAAACTAATTGCTCTCCAGTGTGAGAGGTTAAACCAATTCCCCGACACCCATGGGTTTGCTTTCCAGTGCGAGAGGATAAACTAATTGCTCTCCAGTACGAGAGGGTAAAATAATTACTTTTAAGTGCGAGAGGGTAAACTAATTCCCCGACACCCATCTTTTTAAGCTTTTTAATGCAAGAAGGCCATATAGTTCAAAAGATAGAATGCTTGAAGATCAACTAAGCAACAAATGGTCAGGGGGCAGCAACCACTTTTGCACTTAATAGTTCGCTCATCCGACACTTCAACTTCAACAGCTCCGATCTTGACAGCTCTATCCTTGACTGCTTCTTCTACGACAGTTGAGAAATCAAACTCAAGCAGTTTCCTCATTTTTAGCAAGTAACCCAGACGTGGCAACCCAAACCGTTGCCCATGCCACACCACTTCCTCGGCCCTTGCTGAGCAAATCCTTGGCTTCAATCAAGCCGAATAGCATAAGAAATGGCTCTTGCCACACCACCTCCTTAGCCCATGCCAAGCCGACTCTTAGCCCCTGCTAGCTGATGTGCCGCACCACCCCAACGGCTACCCCGTGGTAGCATCTCCCAAGAAGAAGACAAGGAGAATTAAGTTTTTCTTACATCGGTGCAGCGCAAAGAAGACAAAGAAATCAACGGAAGACAGTTCTTTGCACAGGCAAGCAAAGAAGAGTACTAGTGGAGGGGGAACAAATATCCTTCAGCTTTCTCTCTTTCTTGTAGGGATAAATAATTGCCCTCCGAAGTTAATTTAATCCCCTACTTAAGGTAGGCTTAAATAGGCTTTGAAGGCAATTTATTTCCCCTTCCTAGAAGAATCTAATTAAAAGTCCAAGAGAGAATCCGCATCAAAGTTGGAGATCTCCGCATATGCTGCCCTTTCCTGCGAGCAGCTCAGCAGGTGTGGGGGCATTTGTGGAGCCAAGAATAATTGCAAGGTGACACGTGGATCTTTGGGTGAAAAGGAAAAAATTACCCTCGAGACATACCGTGATGCCTACGCGCGAGCAGCGGGCAATCAACCCTCAATCAAGTCAAAAGTGCCCAAAATAGGTAATAATTCAAAACCTATTTCGTCCATCCTTATCAAATCCTCTCCACAAGGTAACCCCCAAATCATTCCCCTTTTATTATATTAATTAGCTAATCAATTCTATTAATTAGCTAATTAATTGATTTATTATTCAATTATTCCTAATTAAATACAAATCAAGAACCTAGCCCACAAAATGAACCAAGTGGCCGGTCCTTTCTCTCCCAAAGGGGCCGGCCACACCCCTATAAAAACCCCATCATTCTCTCCAAAGCTCAATTCCAACTCTCTGGCTAAATTCTCAAAATTCTCCAAACACTTTTTCTCTTTAAATTCTAACTTTAGCGTCGGAGGTTCTTCGGCCAAACCCCCCTTCCCCAATTCATCGTGGGCAGTGAGGCTTTTGGCCTTGACCTAAGGTGTTATTTGTTTTGTAGGTGCAATTTTGTCCAAGAACAAGGAGGAAGAAATTTTCATCCACAAGGTTAAAGAGGAAAGATAAGAGATTTTGGTCATTGGATTTGTACAATGGATGAGATCCATCGGTCCGGAGGGTCTCCACAAAATTAATCCGGAGAGGATCTAAATCCGTATTTATACTAGCTTAAGCCTATATGACATTTAAAGGGAGAGAAAGAGAGAGAAGGGTAGAATAGTCAAATTCTAACAATTTATAATGACTTAAAGCCTATGTGGCATTCATCATTGACCTATGCCTAATTAATATATATATATATATATATATATATATATATATGTATGTATGTATTTCGAGAAAAGAAAAAAAATTATAAATATATATATGTTTCAGTCATATTTAGAATAGAAATGTGATTGTGTAAATCCTAGTGTATCTAGGAATATCTTTGAATATTCCCTTCAGTAGTTATTATCCTATTGGAGTTGTAATCCTAAAAGGGCAAAAATTTAACATATCCTACTACTATAAATAAAGGCACAATGGCGTGATGCAACACACACCTCACAATTAAATCTCTCTTCTTTCTCTTATTGCCACCGGCCTCCCCTCTCTATTATCTTAGAATAGTTTAGTCAAATAGGCTACAACACGTTATTAGTATGCTCTTACTAGAAGTTAAGGAACTGAAGGATCGTAGGAAGAGGCTCTCTTCTACAAAATTCAAAGGTTTTTATTTGTTTTATCCAATCAGGTATGCTTAAAATAAAGTATATTTGAAACGTCCATGAAGCATGAAAATATTCCTCATGATGCATGAACCCCCTATATTTATATTTTCCTTTTGATATATATATACATTTCAGACATTAGGAACTTATTTTTCTATGTGGAATTTATGAGTCAAACCATATAAATAAATTAGAAGCAATTTAGTGTTTTTCAAACCTTAAACATGTTGAAAAAAGAAGAAGAAAAATATGGGAATTTAATATGGCACCGCCGTCGCGCCGCCGTAGCACTGTCGTTGGCACCACCGCGCTGGCCTGCAGCCCAGCCAAATGGAGCACGCCACCAGGACGACGTCGTTTTGATGTCTAACCCATTGTAGCAGCCCTTTGGACTTACCGTGAGAAAAGACAACCCGACCTTCTTGGCTTTGGTTTGGTTTAGATTAGGCCTGCAACCCTTGCCCACCTACCAGCACGGCCTGTAGCCATTTGCTGGGCTCTGCCCTAGTACCCATGGCCCATCACCTGCAACTTGCGTGTTGCTAGGCTTGGTCCTGCGTCCTTAGCCCGCCTGCAGCAAGCCCGTATCGCTTGTTGGGCTTTGCCTATGCCTCGACCCACTCACCAACAACCTTGTGCTACTGGGCTTAACATGCCTCGACCTAAAACCTGACCCTAGCTTCTGCTGGGCTTTGCGAGCACTAACCCACATGCCAGCCTTCGGCTGGGCCTGTTCTTATGCCCCGTTTTGGCCCAAGCCAGCAGCTTTTGTTGCTGGGTTTACCCAGACCACATGGCCCAAGGCCTGCAGCTTTCCCTGAGGCCCAATAACCTGCAGCCGAACTGCAGGGCCTATCCCGCATTGTTACCAGCCCACTTTTGGCTGGGCCGCGTTATTTTTTTCGATCCCATGCCAATTTTTGGCATCCTCGCGTTATAAATCATGCCCAAATATTTTTTTTTGGGTACTTTGGTTTACGCTAATTAATTCTAATTTACTTATCACTTGGTTTATCACCAATTGAAGCTAATATGATCCATTTGTCATATTTTGCTTCCACGATGGACCCCGTTTCGTCCTAATCTATTGAATTAATTAAAAGTGACATACAGTCAATTAATCTGATAATTAATCCAAAATTATTGACCTGAATATCACTTTTGGACATTAACGATTCAATAATATTTTTTTTATACTTTGAACCATTGACATCCTTTCGTTGTCCCAAAGCTCTCACACTTGAGTTCCTGAAGCAACTCAAATCCACTACACTTCAATCAGCATATTGCATTATGTTTTCTTGCAGGAACCTTTCCTTTATGAACTAATCGTTCATAAAACTAAATTGAACCTACAATTTCATATTTAGTGCCTTTGAAACCCGAAGTTTTCATTCAAAACTTACCACATGAAACCTATAGCTTTCATGCTTAAATTAAACCAATACATATCTATAGAGCTCAAATGTTCTACGACGTATGTTTATGGATTACCATAGTTTAGTACCCGTGCTCAGTTTTAGAAGTATTGCCTAATTTTTTGTTTGATTTCACAAATAGTGTCTACTTATTGGTCCATTTCATAAATAGTGTTTATTTATTAGTCTAGTTTTATAAATAGTGGCTAGTTCTTGGTCCAGTTTCATGAATAATGCTTAATTCTTGGTTCAGTTTCATAAATAATGTTTCTTTCTTGGTATAGTTTCATAAATAGTTTTTACCTATTGGTTTAGTTTTAGAAATAGTGTCTCATTCTTGATTGGGTTTCATAAATAATGTCTACTTATTGGTCTAGTTTCATAAATAGTATTTTCTTATTGGTCCAGTTTCATAAATAGTGCCTAGATCTTGTTCCACTTCCAAATAGTGGCCTATTTCTTGATTCAGTTTCATAAATAGTGCCTAGTTCTTTGTCCAATTTCATAATTAGTGGCCTTGTTCTTGGTCCAGTTTCAGAAATAGTGCCTAATTTTTTGTCCAATTTCATAACTAGTGTATAACAATTGATACAATTTCATAAATAGTGTCTTTTTTTGTCTAGTTTCATAAACAATGTTTCTTTATTGGTCTAGTTTCCTAAACGGTTTCCACCTATTGGTTTAGTTTTAGAAATAGTGTCTTATTCTTGATTTGGTTTCATAAATATTGTCTAATTATGGCTCCAGTTTCATAAATAGTGTCTCCTTATTTTAAGGAGGATTAAAATGATTTACTTTGATTAAAAAAAATATACGATTAATAATGATACTGTTTGAAAATTTGACAACATAAGCATCTAGACATCCTATTAGTAAACATATATCTCGAATTTTACTAAATTTGTCCTTTTAAATATGGCTAAAATATAAAGATTTGTAACTCAGTTGGTTAAAATGTAAAAATGTAGAAGTAAAATTATACGATGTCGGAGAGTGCAATGTGTAGGGTAAGAGTGGGATTCATAGTTTTCATTGAGAATGTTAGTAGTGTTAATGAAAAGGACACAATTTTAATATATATATATATATATATATATGACGCACGAGGCACGTACGTCCATGACAGACACTGTTTATGAAACTAAACTCTATTTATGAAACTGAGCACTATTTATGAAACTGAATGATACTATACTATTTGTTGGTCAAGCTTTATAAATAGTGCCTAGTTCTTGGTCTAGTTTCATGTATAATGTCTAGTTCTTGGTCATGTTTCATAAATAGTGCCTAGTTATTAGGTCTGGTTTAATAAATAGTGCCTAGTTATTGGTCCACTTTGATAAATAGTGCCTAGTTCTTAGTCATTTTTCATAAATAGTGTATAGTTGTTGGTCTAGTTTCATAAAGAGTGTATAGTCCAGTTTCATAAGTAGTTTCCACCTATTGGTTTAGTTTTAGAAATAATGTCTAATTCTTGGTTTCGTTTCATATATAGTGTTTACTTATTGGTCCAATTTCATAAACAGTGTCTACTTATTTTCCAAATTTTATAAATATTGTCTAATTCTTGAATCAGTTTCATAAAGTTTGAAACTTAGACCTTGTTTGGTCTTGTAAAAGCACTCATTGACAAACACTATTTCTAAAACTGAAGCAAAATAACTCACACTATTTCAAGAAGTAGAGCAAAATAACTAACATTGTTTCTAAAACTGAACCAAAATAACCATACTATCTTTGGAATGGAACAAAATACATACTATTTCTAGAAATATAACAAAATAACTCACACTATTTTTTAAATTGAACTAAAATAACGCATTATATTTCTAGAACTGCTAGAAAATTACACACTATTTATGAAATAATCGTAAAAAAAATATAATTTGATATAAAATCTCATCTCATTCCATGTATGTCTTTGAATCTTATGAAGCAAGGTTCAAAAGAAACAACAATATGTAATAAATTCAAATTAACTATACAAGTACGAGGATGATGCTATAAAGATGACCGTAACTTTACTTGTAACTTATATATAGATGCCTCCTCAGTTCCCAATTGCAAATTGCGGTGGTCAAAATCATAATTGATATATTAGGGTCGAAAAAACAAAAATGAGGGGCCAGTTGTAAATAATAAATCACCCATCAGTCGACATGCATCACGCCATACACGATATGCATAATTTAAGGCTTTTTGCCTTGATACAGATTTCAATTATATTTTATTATTGATTGTTGAGCTTTATGAATATGTTGTCCTTTTTTTTTCTTTTTAATAAGGAGGGTCTTTTTATTAAATTCGCACATGACTCCTAAAATGTCAGAGACGGCCATGAGCACGGAAGACTGAAATGCCTTTGTTAATTTTTCTTATCCTGAAATGCTAGATTGTCGTGACAAAACTACTAACTGATCATTTTAAAAATAAATAAATAAATCACTTCCTCTGTTTTTCGGCTTAAACAAACAACTTATGTACAACATGCCTGCACCAGGCAGCTGATAGCAGTATTATATATATATATATATATATATATATATATATATATATATATATATATATATAGACACACACACACACTAAACCAATTCACCGCCAAAAGTTATATAATCTCAGTCGGTGAGATCGTGTTAATGTGGGGGGTAGGGTTGTAATTATATTGAAGTTTTTAATGGGCTGCATATTTTTTCTGTTAGGGGTAATTTTGGAACCTTAGTTTTGAACATTTTGGGCTTTGTAATTTAGCTCGTGTAGAATTTGCAGGCATGTCCTTATGGTTAATTTTGAGGTGCTTTTGGTTAAATAAAATTATAGACTGGTTTTTTTTATTAAAATAGTCTTAGCCTAAACCCTTTTCATTAAAGCTCCCTTATATTTATGCATGTGACCAATTCAATCAATTTATTTCTAGGTATATCTAGTGGGGAAGTTAGTTGTCTGGCTGATAGTGCTACTACACACACCATATTATGTGAGCGACACTATTTTACTAACTTCGTTCCTAATAAAGCACCTCTAACAACCTTCTCAGGCTCATCTAACCTGATTGAAGGATACGAAAATGCATGTATCATGTTGTCTAATGGTATCGTTTTAACCATTAAAGAGGTCATCTATTCTCCATGTTCTGGAAGAACGTTGTTGAGTTTTAGAGATATTCGAGATAATCAATATCATATTGAAACCACTGAAGATAATAGTTCTGAATTTCTTTGTATCACTTCTTACGAGTATGGCCAGAAGCATATTCATGAAAAGTTGGAATGTCTCCTGAGTGGATTGTACATCACAACCATTCGTGGCATAGAAACCCACCATGTGGCCGGCCCTGTGCCTGAGTTCCAGAGCACTTTGCTACTTTGGTATGACCATATGGGACATCCCGGACTTGACATGATGTGCCGTATCCTCAAATCATCACATGAGCATCATTTACCTCCCTACGTTGGATTCCCACCATGGAAAGATTGTTCTTTGAGGAAGTTGAATACTCAACCCTCAATTACAAATATTAATCATAACCCTCCTAAGTTTCTTCAGAGGATTCAAGGGGATATTTGTGGACCTATCCAACCAACATATGGACCATTTAGATACTTTATGGTGTTGGTTGATGCATCGACATGATGGTGACATGTTTGCTTATTGTCCACAAGCAATTCTGCATTTGCGAAACTCCTAGCACAAATTATTAAGCTCAGGGCTCACCACCCTGATAATCTGATAAAGTTGATTCAACTGGATAACGCTGGAGAGTTTACGTCACATACTTTTGATGGTTATTGCATGTCAGTTGGGATTGAAGTCAAACATCATGTACCCCATGTTCATACCCAAAATAGCTTGGCAGAAGCTTTCATAAAGCGTCTTCAATTGATAGCTCGGACTTTGGTTATGCGAACCAAACTATCAGTATCTGCCTAGGGCTATGCAATATTGCACGTAACTATGTTGGTCTGTCTGAGGCCTACCACTGCCTAACCTCATTCATCATTACAATTGGTTACTAGATACAAGCATGACACCTTGCATTTATGTGTGTTTGGGTGTGCAATCTATGTGCCAATAAACCACCACTACGTACCAAAATGGGTCCTCAAAGAAAAATGGGAATCTATGTTAGTTATGATTCACCATCAATAATTCGCTATTTAGAGCCCTTGATAGGAGATCTCTTTACCACATCATTAGGGGGAGATAAACATGCTAACGTTCATGGAGAACGCCGCGAATTGTCGTGGTATGCTCCCACTATGTCTTATTTAGATCCCCACATTGCCCAGTTTGAAACTGAGGTGCGACGAATTATAGATCTTCAAAGCATTGCTCAAAGCATGCCGGATGCTTTTACTGATCTAGCTAAGATGACAAGATCACATATACCAGCTACAAACGCACCTGAACCGTCTCTAAAGGTGGGGAGGCCGTATCTTCCACGCAGCCCGGTACATTGGCTGTTAGCCAATCATCTGCTCCGACCTGAAGCGTGGCAGACTTCTTGGTTTAAAGGATTCAAAACCCTGTAAGAGGAAAACAACACAAACTAGTGACCCTAGTTTGAATCCGACCATCGCTCACTCATCTATTCTAACATATGAGGTTATTCTAGATTACGGTGATGTCTTAGATGAGACAACCCGACCTCCCGAGAATCGTGAGATTTTGGTCCACTATGCAGTATTGGATGAGGTTTGGAATCAGAATAAGATGATCGTCGACGATCAATTTGCGTACACAGTAGCTACTAACATTATGCTTAGCAATAACATTGAAGCATGTTCCGTTGATGAATATCGACGTAGAACAGATTGGTCAAACTGGAAATAAGCAATCCAGGTCGAACTCGATTCATGTAAGGTGTTTAGACCTATAACTCATACTCCACCACATGTGAAGTCCATGGGCTACAAGTGGGTTTTCGTGAGGAAGCATAATGAGAAGAATGAAATAGTGTGATACAAAACACATCTCATAGCGCAAGGCTTCTCTTAGCACCTCAGGATTGATTACGATGAGACGTATTCCCCCGTAATGGATGTCACAACGTTCCGCTACTTTATCAGTTTGGTAATTTCTGAAAAACTGAATATGCACCTTATGGACATGGTAATCGCGTATCTCTATGGGGATCTAGATGGAAATCTACATGAAAGTTCCAAAATGACTTCTATTGACTGGTTCAAATAGTTCTAGACCACGAAACACCCTTTATTAGATTGAGGAGATCACACTACGAATTGAAACAATTCGGGCTGATGTGGTATACCGTTTGAGTGAATATTTGACAAGTCAGGGTTATGCAAACAATGAATTATGCACATGCATGTTCATAAAGAAGTCACATTTTGGATTTGTGATCATTGCAGTTTATGTCGACGACATAAACCTCATCGGAACTCTCGCAGAGCTTAAGGAAATTACCGCTCAATTGAAATCGAAATTTGAGATGAAAGATCTTGGGAAAACTCGATATTGTTTCAGCTTAGAGATCAAGCATTGTTCGGACGGAATCCTAGTACATCAATCGAACTACACCCAAAAGGTGTTGTAACGTTTTAATAAGGATAAAGTGAAGCTTTCGAGTACTCCTATGGTCATTCGAACTCTAGATGCTAAATGAGATCCCTTTAGTCCAAAGGAGGATGAGGAAGAGATTTTGGAGCCTGAAGTTCCATACCTAAGTGCAATTGGGGCTTTATTGTACTTGGCTCACTGCATTAGACCCGACATCTCATTTGCTGTTAATCTTTTGGCTAGATACAGCAATGCGCCCACACGCAGACATTGGAATGGTGTTCATGGCATTTTCCACTACCTCAAGGGTATGACGGATTTGGGCTTGTTTTACACCCACGAATCATCGAGAGGAACTACTGCCCCTTCGGTTCTTAGGTTGTTTCCCACCTTATTGGTTACATAGATGCTAGATATCTGCCTGACCGACATAGGGCAAATTCTCAAACGAGCTATGTCTTTACCGTTGGAGACATCGCTATATCTTGAAGGTTTACCAAGCAAATGCTAGTTGCGACTTCTTCGAACCATGCTAAGATCCTCGCCCTGCGTGAAGCATCAAGTGAGTGCTTTTAGTTTAGAGTAATCATGGAACATATTCGAAGCACTAGTGGTCTTACATCCATCGTTAACCTTCCTACGACGATCTTTGAAGACAATACAACATGTATCGAGCAGTTAAAGAAGGGATACATCAAGGGAGACAACACCAAGCACATAGCATCGAAGTTCTTTTATTTTCAACAACAACAACAACATCAAAACATTGAAGTCGAGCAAATCCGTTCCCAGAACAACTTGGCCGATCTCTTTACCATTTCATTGCCCAAGTCTACTTTTCAAAAGCTCGTCCAAGGAATCGGTATGCATAAACTATCTGAGTTGGATTGATTGTAGTTCTCTTATTTGCAAGCATACTCACTAGATCTTAATGTAATATTTTCCTACGATTAGGAGCATTGTTCCTATTGGGTTTTTGCTACCTAACGAAGTTTTGATGAGGCACCCATCCACCCATCCTGGGATGATCATACTCTGTTAAGTTCACCACTTTCGTCCTATTTGACGTTTGTTTTAGACATTATGCATACTTCTCACTTTTCTCCTTAGTCTATGGGTCTTCACCTACCTTAGGTTTTACCATAATGAGGTTTTGTGAGTTTTACTACTAATGCATAATTTTTTTATATTTGAGACTCGCACTCGCCCGTTGTGCCGCTGACTTCATCAACTATTCTACCTCAATTGCTGAAGATATGATGCGATGTTTTGTTTGAGTATTTACATACTTAAGGGAAAGTGTTGCAATCATATTTAGAATAGGAATGTGATTGTGTAAAGGCACAATGGAGTGATACAACACACACCTCACAATTAAATCTCTCTCTTCTCTCTCTTATTGCTGCCGGCCTCCCCCTCTCTATTCTCTTATAATAGTTTTGTCAAATAGGCCTACAACAATATATATATATATATATATATATATATGTATAAGGAAATTTGGAAAAATAACCAAAATTTGGATCCCATATAGAATTATAGCCATCCTTTTAATTTTATTATAATTAGAACCAAAAGTTGATATAAAAATACTAATATACCATTTTAACAATGAGGGAAGCAATTACGCCCACCATTGCAAAGATTAGAGCGGTAACCACAAAACCCGTTTTGATGTTATCTGATTCCAACACCTTTTCTTCTGGAAATCAACTCCGCAAACAGTTGATCTACAAAAAGCACAATCCTTTTTTCTATAAATCTTGTTACAGATTAGAGCCCAATTTGATTTTAACGTGTACTTAAATCCAATTTGATCTTCAACAAAGAGAAATGCAAGAGGGAAAGAAAGGGGGAGAGCTTACTGCTTAGTGGTTACCTTGAATAAATGATATAATTGTCTTCGAAAAACAAATTGTAACGTTGCGTGAGGTTCCAACCTCTGGGTTTTGCTGGGATGGGAAGAAGACAAAGATTGGGATTTTTGAAAAATGTAGAAAAGTAACTGTTAATATCAGATGGAAAAATAACCAAGAGCTTAATAAAACTTCTCATCAAAAATTGGCTGAGCTTTTGATCTTTTTGAGAGGGCAAGAATTGTCTAGGTTGCTGAAGTGAGGCTTTGAATTTCTTTGGATTTGTTTTGTAAAAAGTTTTAATTATAAGGGTGTATTAGTACTTTTATATTAGATTTTGGCTATAATTATCATAAATTTAAAAGAATGGCTATAATTGTATATAGAGTTCTAATTTTGGTTATTTTTCCAAATTTCCCATATATATATGAAAGATGACATCATTTACCTTTTTTTCCTCTAAAATGTAAGTTACAAAAATACCCTTTATCCTTAGCATATTTTCACACTTCTCTCTCTTTCTCTCTCTCTCTCTTTCTCTCTTCTCTCTCTCTTCCCTTTCCTTATTTCATATAGTAAACAAATAGCGAATATCGACATAGCATGAAAAGGATAAAGGAATTTAATTCCTCCTAAAACAACCAATTTGTTGTAAACATTCCTAGAATAAGTATGATTGTGTAAATCCTAGATTAGATTTGATTCTAGTTATCCTTTCCTATTACAACTTGTATTACTTGGAGGAGAAGGAATATCTTCTCTCCCTTTACTACTATAAATAAAGGCACAATGTAGGAGGGATAACAACACACACATTCCCCTACAATTCTACAAACACACATCTCTCTCCTCTCTCTCTCTGTCGCCGGCCCTAGTCTCTCTATCAGATAAATATAAACCACAACACGTTATCAGCACGCTCCTACCGCTGCGCTTAGGAATCTGACGTTGGAGATTTTTTTTTTCTGCATCGAACCAGTTCATCCATATCATCACGCAATCAGGTTCTTTCCAAACAACGGCTTTTAACTCAATATTTTGCAAGCCCTGATAGCATGAACATTCACCATGATGCATGACCCAACTTTACGTTTTACGTATTTTATATTCTACATAAATTGTGTATGCTTCATAATCAAAATTGCTACAATTATGTGAATTTGATATTTGTCATGAATTGAATCTTACATATGTACATGCATTGAAACTATTATTTGCATATGCATCAACGTAAATATGTGATTCATTAAAATTATACATGCATATAATATAATTGAATTGAAATAAAAAAGATTTTTTTTGGGGCCAGCCTAAAGCAGCCCGCGCGAAAAAAAAAAAACAAAAAACAAATTTTGTTTGTTTCTGGGCTCGCTTGCAGCGGCCCAGTCCGAAAAAAAGGATTTTTTAGTTTTCTTTTGGGCCTGCTTGATGCAGCCCTTTGTGAAAAAAAAAATTTTGTTTTGGGGGGTCTGCCCGCAGCAGCCCAACCCCCTGCTCTCCCCGTGGGCCAGTAGCCCCACCCGAGGGTTCTTGGCCTATATTTTTAGGCCCCGAGATTTTATTATTTAATATTTTTTTAAATAATATGGGTTTTTATATTTTCACCCACACTTTAATTTGGCCCCGAAGACCAAAAGAAATTAATTCAATTATCATTATACAATATTTTTGCATATATTCTTTGCATATTTGTTTGCATATATATTTGTGTTTGCCTGCAGGAATATATGAACCTGAAGTTCATAATTACTTTGAAACCCGAAGTTTCTTATAAACATGCCTTGTTTAAAAACCCGAAGTTTTCTCTTAAACATATCACCCATGAAAACCCGAAGTTTTTCATGCAAAATTAAACCTATATGTTCTACTCCTATGTGAATGGAATGATTTTTTCTCCATTACACTAACCACATCTTGTTCATCTATTTTGTGATAGGAACATGTCGAATTTGAACAAACTCGACTTCACCGCTTTGGAGGTCTCTGGAAGGAACTACCTCAAGTGGGTTCAAGATGTGAAGCTCCACCTCACTGCAAAGAACTTGCGTCCTGCTATTGAAGAAGCAACGGATGCACCTGTTGGCGAAGCTGAAAAAGCCACTGCTATGATCTTCATCCGAAGACAGATTCATGACGCTCTGCAAACTGAGTACCTTGCTGAGGAGGATCCACGTGCATTATGGGTCGCTTTGGCTGATCGTTTCGATCACCAAAAGGACATATTCTTGCCTGAAGCAAGACACGACTGGCAGCACTTGCGCTTCCAAGACTTTAAGTCTGTGAATAAATATAATTCTGAAGTTTGTCAAATCCGATCACTTCTCAAGTTTTACAATGAAACTTTGACTGAAGAGGATCTCCTGGAGAAGACCTACTCGACCTTCTCTGCTTCTAATATTGTCCTGCAGCAACAATATAGAGCTCAGAAGTTCACTAAGTTCTCGGATTTGATCTCTGTTTTACTTCTTGCTGAAAAGCAGAACCAGCTGTTGATGAAGAATCATCAAGCTCGACCTACTGGGGCTACTTCTATGCCTGAAGCACATTATAGCACTAATCAGCACCCAAAACGCCAAAAGAGGCGTGGTAAGGGCGGCCAGAAGCCATCCCACCAAGGTCAACAGAGTAAAGGCTCATCTAAGGGAGGAAACAAAGGCCAGAAGCGCCCAAACCTCGCTCCCAAGGCCCTAAACTTCAAGAATAAAGGCAAAGCAGCTGCCACAATGAATGACGATATGTGCTATCGTTGTGGTTCAAATGACCATTGGTCCCGTATTTGCCGTGCTCCCAAGAAGGTTGTAGATGAATAGCATTCTCGTCGTACGAAGTTTGAATCAAACTTCATGCAAGTGGACGAACCGGAGACTACAAAGATGAAGGTTTCTGACTTTCAAGAGGATACCACTCCTATGGAAGATTAGAATCTTAGACATAGACTTTTTTTTAGTTGAAATAAGACAATTGGGGCCGAATTCTACCTAGTGGCCGCACCCCACCTTGTTTTTGGTTGATTTTGAACAATTTTCCTTTATGTTTTGGATTATTAGTTGGCGATTTATTTTGGATATTAAGTTTTTAATCCTTGAATAAATGAAATTATTTTGAATTGATACTTGTTTTTTATAAACTTTTATGCATGTGACCAATTCAAATTAATTTTTCATTCTAGGTATGACTAGTGGGAAAGTTAGTTGTCTGGCAGATAGTGCAACCACACATACTGTTTTGCGTGAACGCATCTATTTCACTAACTTCGTACCTAAGAATGCACCTCTGACAACCCTCTCAGGCCCATCCAACCTGGTAGAAGGATACGGTAAGGCACGTATAATGTTGTCCAATGGTACAATCTTGACCATTGCTGAGGCACTCTATTCTCCACGTTCCGGAAGAACGTTACTAAGTTTCAAGGACATTAAAGATAACAATTACCACGCTGAAACCCAAGTAGAAAATGGAGTTGAATTTCTGTGCGTAACTTCCTACGAATATGGCCAGAAGCGTATTCTATAGAAGATGGAGCGTAACCCGAGTGGTCTATATACTACGACCATACGCCCCATAGAATGCCACTATGTGGCCGGCCCTACCACAGGGACCGCGCACGAAATTACACTTTGGCATGATCGTTTGGGACATCCTGGACGAATAGCGATGCGCCGTATCCTCAAAACTTCACACGAGCATCCACTAACCCGAAGCTTAGGTTCGATCCATGAAATCGCATGTCAAACATGTTCTATGGGAAAGCTGATTACTAAGCCTTCTTATGACAAGATTCGTTCGAATCCTTCCATTTTTCTACAACGGATTCAGGGGGACATTTGTGGACCAATTCAACCTCCCTGCGGACCATTTAGATATTTTATGGTTTTGGTTGACGCTTCTACACGTTGGTCACATGTGTGCTTGTTGTCCACAAGGAACGCTGCATTCTCCAAACTGTTGGCTCAGGTTATCAAGCTCAGGGCTCACCACCCTGATTATCCGATCAAATCTATTCGATTGGATAATGCTGGAGAATTCACATCTAAAACTTTTGATGACTATTGCATGTCGGTTGGGGTTGAAGTTGAACATCATGTACCCCATGTTCACACCCAGAACGGCCTGGCATAGGCTTTCATTAAGCGTTTACAAATGATTGCTCGATCGTTGGTCATACGTACCAAGCTCCCGATCGCTGCTTAGGGCCATGCAATATTGCACGCAGCAAAGTTGGTCCGCCTGAGGCCTGTTGCGACACAACCATTTAGTGCCCTTCAGTTGGTCACCGGATGCGAACCCGACATATCGCATTTGCGTGTTTTTGGTTATGCGGTCTATGTGTCGATTTCGCCGCCCTTATGTACAAAAATAGGGCCTCGGCGAAGGATGGGAATCTATGTCAGATATGATTCTCCTTCGATTATTCGTTACTTAGAACCTTTGACAGGCAATCTGTTTACCGCTCGTTTCGCGGATTGTCACTTCTATGAGACAGTCTTCCCGCCGTTAGGGGGAGATAAGAACGTCAACGTTCCTAATGAACGACGCGAATTATCGTGGACGACTCCCACTTTGTCTCATTTAGATCCCCGCACCGCTCAGTCTGAAGCTGAAGTGCAGCGCATATTAGATCTCCAGAGCATGCCAGATGCTTTCACCGATCTAGCGCGCGTGACAAGATCACATATTCCAGCTGCGAATACGCCTGCAAAGATAGATGTACCAAATGTACGACGGACTACCCTCTTGGAAACCCGGGACGCCAATTCTGGTGATCCACGTACATTAGCGGCTAGCCAATCATCTGCCCCTACACAAAAGCGTGGCAGACCCCTTGGTTCAAAGGATTCACACCTCCGGAAGAGGAAAACCACGGCACAAGGTCCTGAAGAGCCTACCGTGAATCCGACTATCGCTTACTCATTTTACCGAACTCATGAGGAAATTCTAGATTATGGAAGCGTCCTTGAAGAGACGAATCCTCCTCCCGAGAATCGTGAGATTTCGGTGTATTATGCTAGCTTAGATGATGTGTGGCGTAGAAATGAGATGATTGTCGACGATGCATTAGCATTTGCAGTTGCTACTGAGATCATGTTGAGCGATGACATTGAACCACATTCCGTTGATGAATGTCGATGTAGAGCTGATTGGTCAAACTGGAAACAAGCAATCCAAGTCGAACTTGATTCACTTGCGAAACGTAAGGTGTTTGGACCTGTAGTTCCTACTCCTCCACATATGAAACCCGTTGGCTACAAGTGGGTTTTCGTTCGGAAGCGTAATGATAAGAACGAAATTATACGTTACAAAGCTCGTCTTGTAGCACAAGGTTTCTCACAACACCCCGGGATTGACTATGATGAAACTTACTCACCCGTTATGGATGTGATTACTTTTCGATACCTTATCAGTTTGGTAGTTTCTGAAAAACTGGATATGCAGCTGATGGACGTAGTAACCGCGTATCTCTATGGGGATCTTGATACGATATATGAAAGTTCCCGAAGGACTTACATTGACTAGTTCAAATATTTCCAAACCCCAGAACACACTCTCAATTCGGCTGAGGCGTTCACTATACGATTTGAAACAATCCGGAAGAATGTGGTATAACCGTCTGGGTGAGTATTTGACTAGTCAGGGATATGTGAACAACGAACTATGCCCTTGTGTGTTCATTAAGAAGTCACATTTCGGATTTGCGATTGTTGCAGTATATGTCGATGACATGAATCTCATCGGAACTCCTGAAGAGCTCGCGAGAACTGCTTCACACCTGAAGTCGGAATTTGAGATGAAAGATCTAGGAAAGACTCGATATTGTCTCGGTCTCGAGATAGAGCATTGTTCGGATGGAATCTTAGTACATCAATCGAACTACACCCAGAAGGTGTTGCGCCGTTTTAATGAGGATAAAGCGAAGTCTTCGAGTACTCCTATGGTCATTCGTACGCTAGATGCAAAGCGAGATCCCTTCCGTCCGAAGGAGGATGATGAAGAGATTTTGGAGCCTAAAGTTCCTTATCTAAGTGCGATATGCGCTTTATTGTACTTAGCTCAATGCACTAGACCCGACATCTCCTTCGCTGTTAATCTTTTGGCAAGATACAGCAATGCACCAACACGCAGACATTGGACTGGCGTGAAAGACATCTTCCGTTACCTTAAGGGTACTACGGATTTGGGCTTATTCTATCCCTACGAATCCTCGAGTGATGCCGCACCCTATGCTCATCGGGTTGATTCTCGCCTTGTTGGTTATGCCGACGCTGGATACTTATCTGATCCACACAAGGCGCGTTCTCAAACGGGTTATGTCTTTACCGTTGGAGGCACCGCAATATCTTGGAGGTCAACTAAATAGACCTTAGTTGCCACTTCGTCTAACCATGCTGAAATTCTCGCCTTACATGAAGCAACTCGGGAATGCTTTTGGTTGAGAGCAGTAGTGGGCCATATTCGAAGCTCCTGTGATCTTCATCCCGCCGTTAATGCCCCGACGATGATTTTTGAAGACAACGCAGCTTGCATCGAACAGCTCAAGAAGGGTTACATCAAATGAGACAACACCAAGCATATTGCGCCGAAGTTCTTCTTTACACATCAACAACAAGAGCATCAGAAGATTGAAGTCATGCAAATCCGATCACAAGACAATCTAGCCGACCTCTTCACCAAATCACTACCGAAGGCGACGTTTCAGAAGCTTGTTCATGGAATTGGTATGCGTAAACTTTCTGAGTTGTAACTTTGCTATTTCTCTTTGGAATTATATCAAACTCAGGGGGAGTATCTTCTGGATACTTGTTTGATTTTAATGTACTCTTTTTCCCTACGATTAGGAGCATTTTTTCCCACTGGGTTTTTGCTACCTAACTAGGTTTTAACGAGGCACCCACCTTGGGCTGGTCATATCTCTGATGACGTCCTATAGACGTTTCTTTTGACGTTGCATTTCTCACGCATTTTTCCTTAGACTATGAATTTTGTCCGTACTCGGGTTTTTGCCATAGCCTTAGGGTTTTTTAGTGAGACTTACTACTTATGCAAGTTCCTACCTTATTGAGAATAATCGTTGTTCCTTGGAATCAGTGCCGACGAGTCGACTTCCTCAACTTCTGCATGATGCTGAATCTACCTTGAGTATTTACACACTCAAGGGGGAATGTTGTAAACATTCCTAGAATAAGTATGATTGTGTAAATCCTAGATTAGATTTGATTCTAGTTATCTTTTCCTATTACAACTTGTATTACTTGGAGGAGAAGGAATATCTTCTCTCCCTTTACTACTATAAATAAAGGCACAATGTAGGAGGGATAACAACACACACATTCCCCTACAATTCTACAAACACACATCTCTCTCCTCTCTCTCTGCCGCCGGCCCTAGTCTCTCTGTCAGATAAATATAGACCACAACACAATTGAGTTTTTCTATTCAACCAAAATAAACAATTGGGTGATCAAAAAAACACAACCGGGTAGGAGAGAGAGCGTGATGAGCATTGAGAGCAACAAGGAGTTTGTCATCTTTCAATGAAACGTTAGAATTGAAAGCACCACCACACACCATTTCTTCTATCAATATTAATAATTTTGTAAACCAAATGATGTGTCACTAATAAGAAACAATTACGTTAATCAACACTTAATAATAATCTAATCATCTACAACCACATCATTTGGTTTCCAAATTTGGTTTAAAAAATGTGATCTTCCTATCATTACCCTAATAATAATAATAATTTACTACCCACCACTTCTACTGGAATCACTCACTCTAGCTAGAGGAACCGCCTTTGCATAATTTGGTCCTACAATGGTTGTTGCTCATCTCTCACTTTTTATTTTACATATGAGTTATTTGGGAAGACAAAAGCGAGACAAGTTGAGATTGCTTTAAATTTGGGATTTGAGAGTTTTATTATTTTTCTGTAGACCTGTAATGATTTTCAGGTTATTTTTTTTAAAAGAAGTTTTATATTGTTTTTGTTTTAAGTTTTACTCACGAATCGGGCGTGGATAGTTTTTTCACTGACTTCAAATCCAAGGGGGACAAAATCCAAATGATTTAGGCTGAATATCACATGGACCTTGAATATTTATCACCGATACTCACATTTGAAACAAGAAAAAATAATTAGGCCAAACTATGGAACTTGCCCAACCCAACCTACCTAAAAATGGTTTGGATGGGTTGGTTTGCTTATTTACTTGGGTGACACTAAGTTTCAACAATATCAACCCAAGCTGAACTACCCAATGCTAATCCCAAGAGGAGAGAACCCCTATGTCGTTTTTTTTGTACAACAAAACGAAACAATTCTCTTAGTCTCACTATTGTAAATAATAGAGTATCATCACAATTTTTTTTTATATAAATATATGTGAAGGGCATGCATCCACAATGTTAGATTGTAGGTAATTTTGTTTTACTAAAAATTTAAATTTGTGCTTTTTTGTGTCCGAAGAATTTAGAAATTCCATGTCAGTGGCAGTCTTGTAATACATGTAACAACAAAATTGTACGGAAAAATTTATTAAAATCTCTAAAGGGATAGATATTTTGACTATGAAATTAAAAAGTATGCCTATATTAAGGGCCTCTTTGTAAAAAACAAAAAAGATGATGTCGTAGTTTTATTCCCGTTTTGGTCCAGCTTTAAAAAGAAAAAAAAATATCTTTTTTTTCGCGCTCAATCAACCGATGATGCCATGGGTGACTGCTACGACACCATGCTTTGCCCAGTCACTGGGTGGGCATAAATGAGAAATCAAAACAAATCCAAAACCAAATTCTTCAAAGCCTAATGAATAATGAACCTTTTTAAACTTTAAATAGAAGAGATAGAGATTTGAATCCAACCTCTTGAAGCACTACTTTGTTAAACAAAGTTTATCACCCTTGAGGAAGGGCCTTGATCTCCTCCTTGAATGGTTCCTTGAAAATTCCTCACCGCTCTTCAACCAAACAACAATTTACCCTGAAAGAAATGACTGCTACAAAGATGCTTATATAGTGAGTGAATCAAAACCCTAGCTCACTCTCTAACTTCTATAACCATCCTTGGATTCTCTTTGGGCTCATTGGGTCTTGTGAATTTGAGTTGTTTACAACTTAAATCTATTGGCCTTATTTAGGTCCAGTTCAAAGCCAACACAAGTTTTAAGCCATTGAAGTTCCAACGTCTGCGAGAATAATTAACTATTAACTTATCTTTCTATTTCATCAATTAAATGTATGTTCAACTAATTTTAATCATTTTTGTTAAGTTCTTCAATTTATTTCTCAAATGGAAATACGATATATGTTCTAATTAACAATGCAATGACCTATTTGAACTATTCCAATTGATTAGCGGCTTATGAGAAAACTCTTATTCTCCCTATAAGTGAGTATTGATTATCAACTTGAGCTCTTCCACAAGCCATGAGTGACATAAAACAGTATGTCATGACTACCTAAGCTAAGTCGAATAGTGGAGAATTCAATTCTGGTGATTTTATGTCGAGCTCCCAAGTAATCTAATAATTCAAGTCAATAAACTTGGAACTTCTTTCCCAAATCACGATGCTTTAGCTAAAGACTTCTAAATCATATTGAAGAGCAATAAATCCCGCCCCAAATTTTAATAATTGATATTATTAATGTGGGATTTCGAGAATTTATTTGAAATTAGTTTTTTAAATTCTTTGGTTTTGAGAAAAAGTGAAGTTAGGTGTATTGTGGTCATTCTAAATTTAGTGCGACTGTATTGTCATCCCTTATAGTGGTTGGATATACCTAGATCTAACGAGCACGTTGACACAAACCGCGCCGAATTTCGAATTAGAAGGAAGAAGTTAGAAGCGTTTTGGTATTATGTGCATTTTAGTAGTTTTGTCTAATACCCAATATATTAAAAAAAATTATGAAAAGTTGGAGTCGCTCAACTCATCACTAAGACTTTCGAACCGCCTCAGTCTAATAAACCGACCATTTTCGACAACGTTTTCCTGCGAGTAACACAATACCGCTACTACTGTTAACTACATTGGTGAAGTAGCAGAGATGAACAATTATAAAATCAAGAAATGAAGGTTTACAGAGAGGAGAAATGTGAGAAAGAAATGAATGAAGCTTTTGTATTAAACTCAATGAACTAACTTTACTATATGTTTACAATAGCTATATATAGCTGACTAGATGACTAACTAACTCTTTCAACTATTACATCATCCAATCCTTTACAAATGTTTTGATGAGCTGGCAGAGATGAGTTGGCAGTGATATATTCAGCATCCCCCCTCAATCTCAATTGGGTTTCCTAGTTTGAGATTGAATGAGTGCTTTGACAAATGCAGAACTATGAAGTGCTTCTTGTCCATGTACTCCTAGCCCTGCTCCCATCATCAATTAATCATTTGTTCTTGGTGTTTAAAGGTGTCTCAAATAGCAAACACTGAAATATGGACAAATAGACGCATTGCAGATTGATCCTGAGCTTGAAAATGCATTTAGCTGTCACTTGCAAGACCATTGGTTTTGTATCCAGAAAGTGAGTGGAGAGTGGTATAATTTCGATAGTCTTTATGCGGCACCATTGCACCTCTCAAATTCTCAACCGCAATATCAAATTCCAAATTTTTTTATTTTTTTTTTCCTTTTCAACTCTCTCATGGGTTTCTGTAACAATCAAATCACATTCAACTACATGATCTGCACCTTCCTCAAACTAACAGGTATCCATACTCAACATGCTACTTGCACAGATGCTACTTGCTCACTAAACTGATAGGTATTCAGAACTTAAATCCATACTTTGTAGCTACTGTTTTCTTTGCTCATCCCTCAACTAGATTATGGAACCATTTTGTATGCAGAAGCCTCTGTTTTCAATAGAAAACAGAATCAAAGAATAGCCTTTTATAAAGTTGTAACACATCCTCATGCCGGTTATAACAATTCCTTGCGGATTACCCTTCGTGGGATTTACCGTTATTAACTTCATCGGCCTTTAAAACAGAAAATTAACAAACTATAGTGTGACATCAGCCTTAACTATAGTACTACGGGATCGCCCTTTGTGGATTTTACCAAAAAATAAAAACAACTACCTTAACAATGGCATCGGTCTTCACAATCTACTACTCTTAACAATGGCACCGGCCTTCACAATTTTAACAACTGAAAATCAACATCTATGTAGGATTACCCTTCGTGGGATTTACCTACTCAAAACATGGGATTACCCTTCGTGGGATTTACTGTTAACAACTTCTTCTAACTTCATCATATAATCGGACTTACTGTAGATTCATGCTAACAACTGAGCTGGTTAGACTCGACATTATAGGCTGAGATAAGGAAAAATTACTGCACAAAACTCCTCAACAATATTGCAGAAAATTAGTGAAGCAGAGAGACAAGAATTGGATACTGCAAAATTTGCTAAGTAATTCTATAATGAACACCCTAAAGATACCACCAGCAATCCTACTCGCACAAACCCAAAGCGATGCTGCAGTTACTAGTCTTGGACCACATTTTGACCCTTCACCCTAGTTTATGATGAAGTCAACATGCAGCATTCTATAAAAACTGCACCTTATGAGTTTCATGATGACGTTAAATTCCAGCGTTCTACTAGCCTTCAGTGACCACCTAAGTTTCATGATGAAGTTAATGGCCAACATTCTACTAACAATGTGTCATCGCCCATTTCACCAAACATATCAAGATTTGTAGAAAAATCAAATCCAATAGAACTGCAGCATATCAGTGAAAGAGAAAGAATTGGACACCATACACATTGCATAATCCAGCAATGACCAATATTCTTGAATCCAAATACCCCAAATATCAAAAATACTGATATTGAAGCAATGACCAATCTTGAATCCAAATATCCCAAATATCACACTAATATCCCAGAGAAGATTCACAAGAAAGATGAACAAAATAGTGAACATTCTTACTGAAACATTTAATCAAACATGTTATATGCACTGTGAAAACCAGAAATCAAGAACCTAATAAGAACTTCAATCTTGACCCACTTCCATTCTTCAAGATTTCATCTTTGTCATCTCCAATGGCGACTTACTTGTCTTCTTCACTCTCCATCTCTCTCTCCTCTCTCTATACAAAAAAGCTGAGAGTGAAATATGAGAAAGCAATTGCAAAAGTTGAGAGCTTTGACAACTTCCTGCCGTGAAATGGTGAGTCTCTGCTAGTTTATGGAGATGAGCTCACCGTTTGAAGGCTCGATCGATTCTAACTCCAGTGTTGCCGGAGCCCAGCTGAACAGGGACCCGAACATGACGTCGGCGAAGCAGTTGGTGCCCGAACTCAGCAACCCCCAACTTCATGAAAACGTGCTTCTTGAACTCTCCAAGAAGAGATAATTATTTCAAGATTTGGCAATAGATTCAGTTCCTTAAGAACTGAAGATTGGTGTCAAAGGATGTCTGTGGATTTTTACCCAGAAGATGGACAGCGGCAGAGAGCTTCAATTCTTGGAAGCGGTGGAGGCGTCGGTGGAGAAATCTCCAAACCAGAATAATCAACCCAACAATCGCAACAATCGCGATCCCAACAATCTCAGAAAAATCAACCCAAGAACAATCACGGAAGCACTGAAAATCTAAAGGAAATTTGAAGAGAAGCTAAACTAGGAAAAAAAATATAAACTACTATGAAGAGAAACCACCAGAATCCATGGCGTGAGCCTGGTGGCTCTGATACAATGTTAACTACATTGGAGAAGTAGCAGAGATGAACAATTATAAAATCAAGAAATGAAGGTTTACAGAGAGAACATAAATGTGAGAAAGAAATTAATGAAACTTTTGTATTAAACTTAATGAACTAACTTTATTATCTGTTTACAATAGCTATATATTGCTGACTAGATGACTAACTAACTCTTTCAACTATTACATCATCCAATCCTTTACAACTGTTTTGATGAGCTGGCAGAGATGAGTTGGCAGTGATATATTCAACAACTACCACCTTGAAGTCTGCCAGCCTGCCACCAAAACCTATTCATCAATTTGGCATCGGAACACCATCGTTGGCAAATTGTGGCCTGAATGGTCCTATGATTTTCCAGCAATCTTGTTAGTTTTATGTTCGTTTCTTGATGAGCCACCATGCCCCATCACCACCGAAAGGAATCCCTACACCCTAAGACGAAAAACCTCCGAAGTTTTAGATCATCGGACCACCCACGACGATGGATTGAAGGCGAGGTGGTTGTTTGCACTTGCGGCCTTACCGACGTTTATTTATGCCATTTTCTGGCCACTTCCAAAGGTTAATCCAGATATAAAGTGTCTTTCCTAAATCTCTTCTACTTATTGATATGAATTGTTGTTCGGTTTTAAAAATGGGTGTTCGCAATCGAAGTCACCATGACTGACGCTGCATGTGGCTGTGTGTGGGACCCATGTATTGCTAGGTTCCACCATAGGTCTTATTTTATTGTCCATCATCTAATCCTTGGTGGCCTAAATCCTTCTATTGGATGGTTATGTATATGAAATAGGATGCTCTAGGAGTTATTTGTGACTTGTGGTATCGTTTGGTATGCATGCGGGACGGAACGTAGAGGGAGCAAAGATGCCCTCGGATGGAAATAAAGAGGAAGAAGAAGGAGACGGAGAGGTTATAATTTTGTGTTCCACAGATGTGGAATGAGTCGTTCCAGGGGGTGAGGCGGAACGAAAATTCACCCAAAATTCGTTCCGTGGAATAGTACGTTTCACCGGTTTTAGGCGCACCAAACGTGGGACGGAACACTTCGTTCCGTCCCGTCCCACGTACCAAACGGTACCTGTAGGAACTTGTGGAATAGGAATCCAATGTTTGGATATCTCGAATAGGAGATTCTAGGGTTTAACCCTATATTAGCCCAGTTTAACCGAGAGTTGACTTTTCGGTCAACATGCCCTAAATCTCTACATTAGATGTTCAACGACATGGACGACTTAGGTTTGTCAGATCTTGGACTTGACTTAGCTGTTTGACCCCTGGTAGTCATAGACCGTTTTTGTCCTTTTATACATTTGAGTTCTCGTAACTCGTACGGTGATTCTATAAACTCTAAGGTTGTCATATCTTGGTATTTAGAGGTTGATGGAGCTTAATTGGCTCATCTTGGTTGGCAATGGCATGATGTCCCATGAAAGGAACGCCTCCATTTACGTTCAAGTGGTACAAATATGACCCCATTTTTCGTGCCATGTTGATAGGTCATGTTTCACGTGTTAAATTCGATAGGATTTTTAAAATTATTTTGTCTACTCTATAGGTTTGGATGACGTTGCTTTAGTGTCTTGATTTGTGTACTAGTGTTGGCTAGTGTAGCAATTAGCTTGGACCTGAGTTGAGGGACAATTATGTTAATTTTTATAGTCTATTTTCCATACAAAATTCTCATGTGATTGAAGCCTTGACATAACATAGATTTTTTAAATATTTAATCGGAAAGTTTTTTAGCGATTATGTTTGTGAAATCCTACATGATATGTTGATGTATAAAATTGGGTTAGTTTTGAGTCCACGTAAAGTGTGGTGAAATGACTTCCCAAGGCCGCTTAGGTCAAGGGTAAACGGGCGAAGCAACATGCAAGGAAGGCAGAGTAAGTATTGAAGAGTACCAATGTGGTATTGGACCAAGAGCCTCTAATGCTTAAGTTAGCAAAATTTATTTTAGGCGTCACATGGACGAGTTTAGTGGTAATATAGGGTTGAACAATAATAATTAAAGAAAACTAATGAAAATGGCTTGAAAACTTTGAGTTTTAATGATAAGGACAAAATAAAGGGTAAAGTGAATAGTACAGGATTGACTTTTTAGTATAAAAATGTGGTTTTTCGTTAAAGTGAACAGTACCGGGTGCTTTTCATTAAAGTTCCCTAATAATTAACGATTACTTTTAGAAGGGAGTAGATGTTGGAGAGACTTTTCTGACTTGGCCAATGTGGGAGTAAATGTTATTAACGTGGTGTTTCCACTTGCTGCATTGTGATTCGTCTCAAATTTAGAGGAAAATCTTAATTGTATAAAATAACCAATGAGCAACTGCAACGTGTATCGTACCCCATTTGTTTTGAGGTGAATTCGTGTGATTTAGTTGGGATGCCTCAGCAAGAACCTTTCGGTGGGTTCATAATGCCTTGTTAAATGATTTCAAATGTAGTATGCTAGGTTGATGTAATATGTACATACATGATATATGATTTGAATGATATATGACTTTGACGATTGATAAAAGAAATATGAAATGCATCGTAGATATATGTCTGATGAGAGACTGAAAGACTCGTGGACGGTGGACTCTAACAAGAATCTTCATTGAGAGATCAGTAAATCCTTGAGTTTGCATCGCCACGGTATGCATGCACAGAAATGCATAGACGTAAATATATGTCGTGTACTAGTGTATGTGTAGGTATAGACCATAGCACTACAGGAATGAGAACCCAAGAGTCGCAAGGTATTAAGTAGGATAATCATACAGCTTTACAAAAACTAGTAAAGAAAAGAAGAGGTAATGATGGGTATTCTGAGATGAGCAATCAACAAGGGGGGTGAAGTTACAGAGATGAGCAATCAAGTTTGGGAAATTGATGCTGTAAAACACGTACAATTTGACAATGTTACCTATTTCATGCACTGAAAGAATATGATCCAATAGAAATCAAGATACCTAGAAAAACCACCAATACAGAGCAGAATACAATCTAATGAGGGGTAGATTATAACCTTCTATTTGCAGGAACAGTAAAATATTTCGTATTTCAAATGAACTAATCTCCTACCCAATAGTGCAGCAGAACAAGTCAGCTCTTAAAAAGAGAAGCTCAAAACCCTTTTTTTCTATTCTGAAATAAGAGAGGGAATCTAACCAAAGTCCCTTCAGTTTGACATGAAAGGATTCAGTTGAGGAACCAAACAACAAGGTTGACCCCTTTGGTTTAGCCTGAATGCAGTACTAGGGTAGGATAACGCCATAAATCCAGAATAAGGGCCTTTGTCTTGGTCCACAAATTTGTAACAAATCAAACACTATAAAGGGTTTTAGTACTATCATGAATTTTTCAATGCCTCAAAACCATAGAGCAGTCTACTGTTTTCAACCTGATGCTGGGGATAAAAACTAGCGACCATTGCCATACATCCCTACATAAGCAAAATGCTATCTGCATAGCAAAGGAGAAATACTCAATGAAAGTACAACAATTTCTCGAAAAATAGCACGATAGAATCACACGCCAATGCGAGGTCTCAAATTGTTTACTTTATGAACCTGAACACAAATTAATCAAAGAAATACCAAACAGAAAAGGCAGACAATCAAATTGTACACGAAAGAGCAGGAGAGAGCAACCAAATTCGCAAAAGAAAGACTAACATTACACAAAACTAAGAAACCCAATATGAATCATAGACTTAAAATTGCAATCAAATTGGATTATTAGGAAGCAGAAACCCCAATTGTATATATTCCATAAATCCAACAACAAAAGGCAAAATCCTCAGTGAAAAGTGCCCATTCGTCAGTTTAAGCCAGCATACATAAAATTCCTCAAATCAAATAACTAAACCCTAAAACCTCCTACCCATAACCAGAACATGTAGATTCGACAAATAGGCACTGACCCATTAACCCATTAAAGACAATACCGAAAACCCATCACGGAATTTGAATGATCCGACCCGGATCAGATCAGACGGGACTGAGCAGCTGGGAAAGTTGCGGCTTGGGATCCGAGTTCATGCCGATGATGATGACCAGCGGAATGAAGCCGTAGTGGGTGACGACCTTGGCCTTCTTCATGGTCCACGTGCTCCACTCCTTCACGAACTGAGCCACCGAGCGCTCCTCCGAGCCCTTGGAGCCCTTCGCCGGAGTCTTGCCCTTGGTTTTCAGAGATATCTTCGACGCCATTGAAATTTTCTTCTGGAGCTCGTGTGAGTCTGCGCTCCTCTCTCTCTCTCCAAACCCTAATTATATTGATCCGCTTGTTTGGGGGTTGGGGCCCTAACAAGTGTCCAGACTCCACTTTGTGTGTGACGTGCATCACAGCCGTCGTTTTTTTTTCTCTCTCACAAAAGAAAAAAATTAAATCATCTAAGCGACTACCTATTATAAAACTCCATTTGTCAATCAAAACTTTATAAAATTATTTTTCTAACCCTCTCATCAAAGCTAAACAAAATTAAAAGACATGACAATTTAGTTATCGTTGTGGCATATATTTAACTGACAAGGGAGAGAGGGCCGGCGATACAAAGTGAAAAGAGAGAGATGTGTTTGTAGGATTATGTATAAGATGTGTTTTTCCCCTACACAATGCCTTTATTTATAGTAATAAGGAAGGGAAAAAATCCTTCTCCTCCAAGGAATACAAGTCCTAATAGGAAGGAATAACTTGAATCAAATCTAATTTAGGATTTACACAATCACACTTAAATAAGAAGTTTATAACACCCCCCTTTGAGTGTGTAAATACTCAAGTAGATTCGGCATCATGTAGAATTGAGGAAGTCAACTTGTCGGCACTGATTCTATGAACACGCTATTCTTAAATAAGGTAGGAACTTACATATGGAAGTAAGTCTCACAAAAAACCCAATGACTATGGTAAAACCCGAGTAGGGACAAAACCCATAGGCTAAGGAAAAATGCGTGAGAAATGCAAAGTCAAATGAAACGTCTACGGAACGTCATTAGGGATATGATCAACCTAAGGTGGGTGCCTCGTCAAAACCTCGTTAGGTATCAAAAACCTAGTAGGAAAATGCTCCTAATCATATGGAAAAATAGTGCATTAAGATCAAGCAAGTATACTTTAGGAAACTCCCCATGAGTTTGACATAATTCCAAAGAGAACTAGCAGTGTTACAACTTAGAAAGTTTACGCATATATATTCCTTGAACAAGCTTCTAAAACGTCGTATTCGGTAGTGATTTGGTGAAGAGGTTGACCAGATTGTCTTATGAACGGATTTGCGTGACTTCAATCTTCTGATGCTCTTGTTGTTGATGTGAGAAGAATAACTTCAGCACAATGTGCTTGGTGTTGTCTCCTTTGTGTAACCCTTCTTGAGCTGTTCGATGTATGTCACGTTGTTTTCATAGATCGTCGTCGAGATGTCAATGACGGGGTAAAGATTGCATGAGCTTCGAATATAGCCCATAACTGTTCTCAGCCAGAAGCATTCCCAAGTTGTTTCATGTAGGGTGAGAATTCCAGCATGGTTAGATGAAGTGGCAACTAAGGTCTGTTTAGTTGACCTCTAGGAGATTGTGATGCCTCTAACGGTAAAGACATAACCTGTTTAAGAGCGCTCCTTGTGCGGATCAGATAAGTATCCTGTGTTAGCATAACCAACAAGGAGAGACTTGACTCGAGATAAAGGGGTACGGCATCACTTGAGGATCCATTGGGATAGAATAAGCCCAAATCCGTGGTACCCTTAACGTAATGGAAGATATCTTTAACACCAGTCCAGTGTTTGCGTCTTGGTGCATTATAGTATTTTGCCAAAAGATTAACAGTGAATGAGATGTCAAGTCTAGTGCATTGGGTTAAGTACAATAAAACGCCTATCACAGTTAGATAAGGAACTTTAGGCTCCAAAATCTCTTCATCATCCTCATTCAGATGGAAGAGATCTCGTTTTGCATCTAGCGATCGAACGACCATATGAGTACTCGAAAGATTCGCTTTATCCTCGTTAAAGTGGCGCAACACCTTCTGGGTGTAGTTCGATTGATGAACTAATATTCCATTCGAACGGTGCTCTATCTCAAGACCGAGACAATATTGAGTCTTTCCCATATCTTTTATCTCAAATTTTGACTTAAGGTGCGTGATAGTTCTCTCGAGCTCTCCAGGAGTTCCGATAAGGTTCATGTCATTAGCATAAACTGCAACTATCGCAAAACTGGAATGTGACTTCTTAATGAACACACAAGGGCATAGTTCGTTGTTCACATATCCCTGACTAGTCAAGTATTTACTTAAACGGTTATACCACATTCTTCCTGATTGCTTCAAACTGTAAAGTGAATGCCTCAGCTAAATTGAAAGCGTGTTCCGGGGTTTGGAAATATTTGATCTAGTCAATGTAAGTTATTTGAGAACTTTCATATAAATTTTCGTATCAAGATCCCCATAGAGATACGCAGTTACTACGTCCATCAGCTACATACTAAATTTTTCGAAAACTACCAAACTGATAAGGTAGCGAAAAGTAATCACATCCATAATGATTTAATAAGTTTCGTCATAGTTAATCTTGAGGCATTATGAGAAGCCTTCCACAACAAGACGAGCTTTGTAACGCACAAGTTCGTTCTTCTCATTACACTTCTGAACGAAAACCCATTTGTAGCCAACAAGCTTCACATGTGGAGGAGTATGAGCTACAGGTCCAAACACCTTATGTTTCGCAAGCGAATCAAGTTCGACTTGGATTGCTTGTTTCCAGTTTGACCAATCAGTTCTACGTTAACATTCATCAACGAAACGGTGTTCAATGTCATTGCTCAACATGATCTTAGTAGCTACTACATATGCTAATGCATCTTCGATAATCATCTCATTTCTACAACAAACATCATCCAAGCTAGCATAATGGACTAAATCTCACGATTCTTGGGAGGTGGATTCATCTTTTCAAGGACGCTTCTGTAATCTAGAATGTCCTCATGAGTTGGATACATTGAGTAGGCGACAGTCGGATTTATGGTAGGGTCTTCAAGGGCCTATGTCATGGGTTTCCTCTTCTAGGGGTGTGAATTCTTTGAACCATGTGGTTTACCACGCTTATGTTTGGGGCAGATGATTGGCTAGCCATTAATGTACATGGATCGACCAAAGTGGCGTCCCAGGCCTCTGGGAGGGAAGTCCATCATACATTTGGTACATCCATCTTTGTAAGCACATTTGCAGCTGGAATATGTGATCTTGTCATCCGCGCTAGATAGGTGAAAGCAACTGGCATGCTCTGAGCTACACTCTGAAGATCTAATATGCGTTACACTTCAGTTTTGAACTGAACGGTGCGGGGATCTAAATGAGGCAAAGTGGGAGTCATCCACGATAATTCACGTCATTCTTCAGGAATGTTGACGATCTTATCTCCCCTTAATGACGGGAAGACTGTCTCATAGAAGTGACAATTCACAAGATGAGTGGTAAACAGATCGCTTGTCAAAGGTTCTAAATAACGAATAATTGAAGGAGAATCATATCCGACATAAATTCATACCCTTTGTTGAGGCCTCATTTTTGTACATAAAGGCGGTGAAATCGGCATGTAGACCGCACAACCAAAAATGTGTAGATGAGATATGTCGGGTTCGTATCCAGTAACCAACTAAAAGACGTTATATGATTGGGTTGCAAGAGGCCTCAGGCGAACCAACATGGCTGCGTGCAATATTGCATGGCCCCCAAGCAGCGATCAGGAGCTTGGTACGTATGACCAACGATCGAGTAATCATTTGTAAGCGCTTAATGAATGCCTTTGCCAAGCCGTTTTGGGTGTGAACATGGGGTACTGGATGTTCAACTTCAACCCCAACTGATATGTAATAGTCATCAAAAGTTTTAGATGTGAATTCTCCAGCATTATCCAATCGAATAGATTCGATCGGATAATCAGGGTATTGAGCCCTGAGCTTGATAACCTGAGCCAACAATTTGGAGAATGCAGCGTTCATTGTGGACAACAAGCACACGTGTGACTAACGTATGGAGGCGTCAACCAAAACCATAAAATATCTAAATGGTCAATAGGGAGGGTGAATCGGTCCACAAATGTCCCCATGAATCCTTTGTAGAAAACTATAAGGATTCTAATGAATCTTGTCATAAGAATGCTTAATAATAAGTTTTCCTATAAAGTAGGTTTGACATGCGATTCCTTGAATCTAACTTAAACTTCGTGTTAGTGGATGCCCATGTGATGATTTGAGGATACGTCACATCGCTGTTTGTCCAGGGTGTCCCAAACTATCATGCCAAGGTGTAATTTCATGCGTGGTCCCAGGGCCGGCCACATAGTGGCTTTCTATAGGGCGTATAGTTGTAGTATACAAACCACTTGGAATATGCTCCATCTTCTCTGGAATACGTTTCTGGCCATATTTGTAGGAAGTTATGCACAGAAATTCAACTCCATTTTCTACATAGGTTTCAGCGTGGTAATTATTATCCCTTATGTCCTTGAAACTCAGCAACGTCCAGAACACGAAGAGTAAAGTGCCTCAACAAAGGTCAAGATTGTACCATTAGACAACATTATACATGGTTTAACATATCTTTCGATTAGGTTGGATGGGCCTGAGAGGGTTGTCAGATGTGTCATTCTTAGGTATGAAGTTAGTGAAATAGATGTGTTCACGCAAAACGGTGTGCATGGTTGCACTATCTGCCAGGCAACTAACTTTCCCACTAGTCATACCTAGAAATAAAAATTAATTTGAATTGGTGACATGCATAAAAGTTCTAAAAATAAATATCCATTGAAAATAATTCAAGTATTCAAGGGTAGTAATTAATTAAAAACTTAATATCCAAAAACAAATCACCAACAAATAATCCAAACATAAAGGAAAATTTTTCAAAATTAAACCCAAAAACAAGGGGGGTTAGGCCACATAGTGGAATTCGGCCCCATTATTTCGAAATACAACTGAAAATAGTTTATGTCTAAGATTCTAATCTTCCATAAGGGTAACAACCTCTTGAAAGTTAGAAACCTCCATTTTGGTACTCTCCGGTTCATCAACTTGCACAATGTTTGATTCAAACTTCTTATGACGAAAATGTTATTCAGCTACAACCTTCTGGGGAGCTCGGCTAACATAGGACCAAGGGTCATTTGAACCATAGGAATAGCACATGTCTACATCCATGGTTTCCAGTGCTTTACCCTTATTCTTGAAGTTTGGGGCTTTGGGAGTGAGGTTAGGGCGCTTCTGGGCTCGGTTTCCTCCCTTAGGTGGGCCTTGGCTCTATTGACCTTGATGGGGTAGCTTCTGGCCACCCCTACCACGCCTATGTTGACGTTTTGGGCATTGGTTTGTGTTATAATGTTCTTTAGGTACATCAGTCGCCCTAGTAGGTTGAGCTTGATGATTTTTCATCAACAACTGATTTTACTTTTTAGCGATAAGTAAAACAGAGATCAAATCCAAAAACTTGGTGAACTTTTGAGCCCTAAATTGTTGCTGCATGACAATATTAATGGCAGAGAAGGTCGAATAGGTATTTTCTAAAAGATCTTCTTCGGTCAAGTTCTCGTTACAGACCTTGATAAGTGATCAGATTCTATAAACTTCATAATTATATTCATTCACAGACATAAAGTCTTGGAAGTGCAGATGCTGCCAGTCATGTCTTGTGATGCGAAATAGATAAGCACACAAATTAAACCCTATTTTTATCAACTGTAGTAAATAATGTAAGTAGGGATCGTTCTAGGCCGGGGATTAGAAGGGATTGCTAAATCACTTGAAGACTGACTCAAAAACGTAAAAACAAAGTTTAAAACACTAAACTAGACTCAAAGAATGCAAAACTAAACTCTAAAACACTAAAACAAACCAAAAAACTCAAAACAGCACATAAACACTCAAAACTGCCTTAAAACACAATCTGGGCAGTTTTGAACACCAAACACAAATTTGGACGAAAATAGGTTAGAACTTGACTCAAGACACTTAAAAACACAACCTAAATTGATTTCTAACTAATCTAACACTTCAAAATAAAGGGGGATTTGATTTTGACGAAATTGAAAACAAAACACACTTTGTAAACTAAAACAGATTTTAAAACGAATTTGATTAAAGTGAATGGATTGAAAGCTAGCTAAGGGGTTCTTCTCCACACATGTCACACTTGCATACAAAACGATTTCCAATTGCTTTTCAATAGATTATGAATCCTCAATGCCCCATATTAACCGTGAATTGCACTAATTAACCCTCTGATTTTCCTAAAGTTATTGAATTGGATGATTGCATACAACAACCCAAAGCATTCCCCACAAGTTCCCTACATGAATTGCATAATAGAGATACAAGCAAGAATCATTAAGCTCTATGAAAACCATAAGCATTGATGAGGCACTTGTTACTATGAATTGCATGAAACTTATGCCAAGAATTTACTTAACACGATTGTGATCAACAACCTTTACATAAAGATTAGGTGAAACTCCCTTATATCCTAGCATTAGATTTATGCATGAAAATTAAGCGTGCATTCTCAACCAACACACACAAATCAGTTTTAATTCATATCGATAAGCAAATTGAATTCACAACTTATGAAACACAATTAGAAGTAATCAAATCATATAGCAAGCATAAAACATGGTTTTGAATCCCCCCTAGACAAGGGGGGTTTAAGTTCTCATACTCACAAAACAAAGATAAACAAATTTAGACATTGAAATCCAAAGAAAGAGAACACCTAGACACTCCAACTTGGACAGCAGGTGCATCCACGATTTCCTCCTTCCTCCTTGCTGCGGCACAAAACTTGGGGATAGGTTTTGGGGTTATGAATGGTGTAGAATGGATGGGGGATAGTGTGGTGGTGTTTAGGATGGATTGGTGGTGTGGCAAGGGGTGGTTTTTGGCAGGAATTATGGAGAATGGTGATGGAAGGCTGCGGCAGAGAAGGGGGTTAGGTTTCTGGCGTGAATGATGATTTATGGGAGGTGGTAGTTCAGCCAAGGGGTGAATAAAAATATATATAGGCACATAAAACCCTAGGGAAATCAGATATGGACTTGCAAAATCCAAATCCACAAAGAAAAAGGCTTAAACAATCAGAATCCTCAAGGGAAAAGGCCAAGAAGGTGCGGCAATGATAAGGAGGAAAGGATAAGGCTTCTAGAAAGCCTTGCAAGGTAAGAAAATAGGTCTCCTTGCTGAAATTGGTGCGGCACCTATGGAAAAATATTCTAGAACCTTTCTTTGTGTCCAAAAATGCCTAGGAAACCTTCAAAATCTCTGGAACTTAAGGCCATCTAGGTTTAGGAAAGATCAACCCAAAATAGGAAACTTTAGGCTTAACTTTCCTACTTCAAGTAGGAAACCTTGTTTGAGTAGGAATCCTCATTCTTCTAGGAATCCATCTTTGACTAGAACTCCTCCGTTCTTGTCCATTCCTTTCGTTCCAAGCACATGATATCCATTGCAAGCTCAATCTTGCTCCAAAAAGGCTCCAAATTGCATCGTTTTGCATACTTTTCCCTTAAAATCTGAAAACACATGAAACTAGCTTAAAAGACTACTTTAACTAAGAAAACACAACGTAAATGCACAAGAACAAGCTCACTAAGTCGCATAAATATGCTCCTATCATCTTGCTTCAGGCAAAAAGGTGTCATTTTGGTGATCAAAGTGATCAGCCAATGCAACCCAAAGTACTCGTGGTACTTCCTCAGAAAGGTACTCGGTTTGCATTGCATCATGAATGTGTCTTCGGATGAAGAGCATGGCAGTGGCTTTCTCAGCTTCGCCAACCGGGTTGTCCGTCTCATCTTCAATGGCGGGATGCAAATTCTTTGCGGTGAGGTGGAGCTTCACGTCTTGCAACCTCTTGAGGTAGTTTCTTCTAGAGACCTCTAAAACAATGAAATTGAGTTTGTTCAAATTCGACATGTTCCTATCACAAAATAAATGGACAAGATGTGGTTAGTGTAATGGAGAAAAAATCAATCCATTCATATAGGAGTAGACCATTCAGGTTCACATAGACATGTATTGGTTTAAATTTTCATGAAAAAAACTTCGGGTTTTCATAGGTGATGTTTTCAAAGAAAACTTCAGGTTTTCAAACAAGACATGTTTCTAGAAACTTCAGGTTTTGAAATAATTATTATCTTTAGGTTCATATTTTCCTGTTGGCAAACACAAATATATATACAGAAATATGCAACAATAAAATATGCAAATAGATTTGTAGGTCTAAAATTATAATTGAATTAATTATTTGGACTTCGGGTCAAAATTAAATTGCGGGTGAAAAATTATAAAACCCAAATTGTCTATGAAAAAAAGAAAAGAAAACCTCGGGGTCCAAAATATGGACCAAAGTCCACGGGTAGGCTTATCAAATTTGTGTCGTGAGGTCCAGGCCCAGAAATTGGGCTAGAATGGGTTGATCAGGCCAAGGGGGACTTCAGCCCCAATATTCCAGAGGCCCAGATGGGCGTGGATCAAGTGGGACGCGTTGCAGTGCATTGATTCTCTAGCAGAGAGCTGGGATTGGGTGCAGTGTCATGCACGGGGCCACTGAAGCCACATAGGCTGGTGTCTCGAGTGGGCTGAAGGGAGGAGTTGATATGGGCTGCAGCATACAAGCCCCAAAAAACCAATGTTGGGTTTTAGGTTAGGTCGAGAAGAGCTAAAGCCCATATGGGCTTGGTTTTGGACCAGAAACATCCTAGCCGTATGTTGGGTGCGCTCGCCGGACCTGTCGCTTATGGCGACGGTCTTGAGGCCATGGTTCACCGTAGAACCTTTTCCCGGTGATAAACAGTGAAATCTCAAAGCCAACAATCTAAGAAACCTTCGGGTTCGAGTTAGGGTTTTCGAACTCCGATGAGATTACGAAGAATCTCGACCACGATTATGATATCAACGACTTCAGGTCGTCGAGAATTGCAACCGTGGAGGCTGGGTATGGCTGGAGGCCATGCTTTTGTCAAAAATCAGTGGTGACGTTGATGATGGCATTGGGTTATAGGTTATGGGGCGTGGAGTTGCTGGCTCGACTCTAGTGGGCCAGGCTGCTGGCCTAGCATGCTGGGCTTAGCGGCCCGACAGTCGCAGCTCACTCGGTGAAGAGGTTTGAAAGAAACCCTAATCTATATTTTATTAATTTTTTTTCAATTTCTAGATTAATTCAATGCATATTTAATCAAATAATTTTAATGCATGGACATATATTTGATGCAATTCATGGCAAATATCAAATTCACTTAATTCAACAATTATGGATATAATGCATATACAATTTATGTAGAATCTAAAATTCGAAAAACGTAAAGTTTGGTCATGCATTATGGTGAATGTTCATGCTACCAAGGCTGCAAAAATATCAAGATACAAACCGTTATTTTGAAAGAACATGATTGTGTGATGATATTAATGAACTGGTTTGATGCAGAAAACTTCCACGTCAGTTTCCTAAGCGCAGCAGTAGGAGCGTGCTGATAACGTGTTGTGGCCTATATTTAACTGACAAGGGAGAGAGGGTCGGCGACACAAAGAGAATAGAGAGAGATGAGTTTGTAGGGTTGTCTAGAGGATGTGTTATTTTCCCTACGCGGTGCCTTTATTTATAGTAATAAGGGATGGAAGAAATCCTTCTCCTCCAAGGAATATAAGTCTTAATAGAGAAGAATAACTAAAATCAAATCTAATTTAAGATTTACACAATCACACTTAAATAAGAAGTTCATAACAGTTATTACATACCACTCAAATTTTCTGTTTTTTACACGAACCTCACAGATATGTGAAGATAACATATCCTATTTAAAAAAAAAAAATGGAGGAGGTTTTTTCTTTAAACCCACGTCTCCCACTTTAAACCTTAATCCCTTCTTCAAAGTTTCACACCCAAATTTTTTTTTTCAAGTTTTTTTTTTAAAGAAGTGATATAAATATTTTTATAACAAATAGTAGACAAATTTAAATTACACACGTATAACGTGTGTGCATATGACTAGTAATTCTTAATAAAAACTTGGATGTTGTGAAATTTAACCATAAGAATTTGACAAAATTAAAAATAAATAACCATAAGAAAATGGATGAAAATAACAATAATAAACTAATTAGGTTATTTTAATGGAAGTAGATTGTAAATTGCTACATACACATTTTGAGCAAAACAATACAACTTCAACTTGTTTTTGGTACGTTCAAATTTCATTTATAAGATAAAACTCGTGACCATCTAGTATGTTCTTCTAAGATTGTTTGGGTATGATTTTAAACTCGTAAGCAAGAAATGATCAAATTTGAGTCCACAACGATTTAGTCATTTTAACTTCACCCTTACTGCTTGAATTAAACCTGAAATGCTCAAATTACGGGATGACCTAATGTAACAAAATAAAATTAATTACATAATGTACCAATTTTTTTTAAAGGGAAGTACAATATTCATTGATAGTAGTTAAAAACGTATAAAACTGAAGAATGGTGCATAACATGGGCTTCGATAAAAAACTTGCCGGGATCAAACTGGTCTAATGGAAAAACATAAACATAAATTAAATTTTATCTTCTACAAGAACATCTAAAATAATATCTTGGGGGTCTTCAAAGTAGGCCACGTCAAGAACGGAGGTGAGGCTAAACCTTGCAAGACGGTGAGCCACTTTATTAGCCTCCCGTTTGCAAAAGTTAATCTTGCCCTGGGAAATATTGCACAATAAGCGTCGGGAATCATCAATGATATGGCCAAATTGAGTGAAATTGGCGCTAGCATCCTTTTGAATACTTGCCACCACCATTAAGGCATCTCCTTCTAGTTGCAGCTGGGCATCCCTCCACTTCTGCACAAACTCTGCTGCTGCATGAGCAGCCAAGCTCTCGGCCAGCAACGGTGAGCATACATCCTCAAATCGCTGCACTTTAGCAGCCACGAACTCCCCTCCTCTGTCCCTTACCACCACTCCGCAGCCACCCATTTGACGATGCCCATCCCATGCCCCATCAAAATTAATTTTCAGCCACCCTTGATATGGTTTACACCACCTCTGAGGCTCTTTCATCTTTTAGCCATGTTCACTTCCATGCCACTTTTAATATTCTGTCTGCCACGACTGCACTCTGAAATGGATATCTCTTGGACTCGAGACTACACTCCGCCATAAGAAAGAGTTTCGATCAATCCAAATGCTCCACACACCCATGGCTGGCCTTGAGAATTTAGGGGTTTTGTGCAAAATTTAGACGGGACCCTTTATTTTCTAATGGTGTATTTTCTTTATTTTATTATTTCTTAACTTTAAGTTTTATTCAATAAAATTGAAATATTACAAATTAGTGAACCAAAAATAAGTTTGTTTTATAGGAGTGTTTTCTATCTTCAAAAGGTTTTGAGTTCTAAACAAGTTGAATGTTTTTGTGTAAATTTGTCTGCAAGTTTATAATATGCAAAAAGTAGAAATTCCAAAGCAAAATCATAGGGAATTGAACCCCGCTCCTCGGTGAAAGGGTATGAAGTCTAAAGCACTACCGCTTGCAGATAAGTTTGGCATTCTATTCCACATTTAACATATTTATATGTATATGTGTACATGTAAAGAAATTTTGGGGGCCCTTCTGAATCGGAGGTCCTGTGCGATGGCATCTTTTGCACACTCTCAGGCCGGCTTTGTCCACACCGTGAACAACAACTCAAATCTATCCTTTGACAACGAAGAGGCCATCCTAGCGATCCAATCCACGAACCCCTCACACAAATCCCTACCAGTCCGCAAGCCCAATGCACTAGATAACAAAATTTCACTCGTCCTCGTACCTGGTCATTACCACAGAACATACAAATTGCCTCCGACATAACCTTGCGTATCAACAAATTTTGCAGAGTTGGAATGGCAATCCAACAACACCACCACACACCTATCTTGATTTTTCCAAGGACTTGGGCTCTCCACAACGCTTTCCACAGAAACTTGACGTTGGCACTCAATGCCGAACCACTAGGTGTATCCCCCAAACATCGCTGCACGAACGCGTCACATGGTAGGCACTCTTGGTTGTCAAGATTCCTTTCTTTTTTGCTATCCAAATCAAAACATCCCGTGGGAGAAATAAGCTTAAAGGAATACTTAAAATTAGGGTTGCTTTATCCTCACTGAAAATACCACGGATTAAAGATGCATTCCATTCCGTCTTCTCCGCATCGATAAGTAAACTACGTATCGTCAACTCATGACTCCAACCCATCGGGATAGGACTTAAGACCTTAAAAAAGGAAGCTTGAGGCAGCCAACTATGACCCCAAATTCTAATTTTAAGGCCATCCCCCACTCGCCACCTAGTGCCTTTCCGAATAATCATTCGGGATTCCACAATACTCCTCCAGAGGGAGATTTTTTTATTGTGACGGGAATATGGGTGGTACATCACGTGTTTTTACATAAGTGGTGTGAAATTTTATTTTTTAAGTTATTAACTTTTTAACACACATATCCCACCATTTGTATAGTGACACGTGGTGTACAACCATGTGTGTCGATCACACTGAAAAATCTCTCCAAATGTACGACGCATTCTTCTTCACCGAGGCATCAAGGAAATCAGTGTCCGGGAAGTATTTGTCTTAAACAATTGGGTGCAAGAGTGGATAGGTGATGAATAAATCTCCAACCTTGTTTAGCTAGTAACACAAGGTTAAAAGCATAAAGGTCTTTAAATCCTAGCCCCCTTCACTCTTGGATTTACACAAATTTCTCCAATTGACCCAATGGATTTTCCTCTTGCCAGCCTCACGCCCCCACCAAAATTGGGCAACCATACTGTTCAACTCCTGACATAGCGTTTTAGGAAGGAAAAAAGTTTGCATTGTATATAACGGTACTGCTTGAGCCACTGTTTTAATCAAAATCTCATTCCCAACACTACTCAGCCGGTTTCCTCTTCAACCATTGAGTTTTTTTTTTCCATCATTTGTCTTTTAGATAAGCAAAGGTTTTTTTTTTCCGATTTCCCCACAAATACCGGAAGCCCCAAATAACAATCATGGTGCTCAACCCTCGCCACAGCCAAACAATCAACTAGTAGTTGCCCATCAAATTTATTCACGTTCCCACTGAATGTGACACAACTTTTAGAAAAGTTCATTGTTTGTCCCGAAGCTTTCTTATAAGTTTCCGGCAAGCTTTTCACTTGTATACACTCGTTCAAAGAGCTCCGAGCAAATGCAAAACTATCATCGGCAAACAAAGGGTGATGAATAGTAGGGCACCAACACAAATTGTCACACCACAAATCTTTTTTTGTTGTTCCCACACATCAAACAAAGCCAAGAGGCACTCCGCACAAATAACGAACAAAAAAAGGAACAACAAATCACCTTGGGGGATACCCTGTTTAGGAAAAACATACCCCACAGGTTTGCCGTTAAGCTTGAATGAGTAAGAAATTATGTCACACATAAGATAATTAGCTGAATCCACGCAAAGCCCAATTTTCTCATCATTTGTTCAAGAAACCCCCACTCAAGCAGATCGTAAGCTTTACTGATATCCAATTTGAGGGCCATAACCCCATTTCAACCACTCTTCTTCTTATACATATAATGAGCAATTTCTGATGCCACCAAGTGTTTATCCGAAGTCAACCTACCCAGGACGAATGCACCTTGGGAATGAGAAATAACTTGTGACAAAATTTGTTTAAGCCTGTTTGTCAAGACTTTAGAACAAATTTTATAAATCACATAGCATAGACTTATAGGTCAAAGTTGCGTCATCTTGATTGGATCTTTTTTCTTTGGAATGAGTGTGACATTCATAAAATTAATTTTCCAAAGCCATTGGCCTGAATTCAATACATGCCGCACCCCATCGCACACATCTTGTACAACAGCTCAATGTTTCTGATAAAAACCTGGAGACATTCCATCTGGCCCTGGGGCTTTTGTGGGATGCATTTGGAAGAGAGCTCCTTAATTTCTTCATTCGTAAACGGCAATAGGAGATCCTGGTTCATAGCTGCCGTGACTTTGGGTTTCACCCAATGAAAAACATCATCCACCGCACCAAGCCCCCTGGAATCAAATAAATTGGTAAAGTAATTGACAATTATTTGTTCCATACCTCCTTTAGTCTCATGCCACACCCCTGAGTCATCAAACAAACCATACGACCTATTTTGTCGTTGATGTCTCGCAACTTTTTGATGAAAGTACTTTGTATTTGAATCCCCAAGCTTCAACCAATTTTCTTTCGCTCTTTGTCTCCAGAATGCCTCCTCTTGCGCCAGAAGTGAGTGGAGTTTGGAATACAACTCCTGCCTCTGAGCAACAGTCGTCTCCGTAAATGGTTGCCCAAACAAAGAATATAGTTTATCCTCCGTAGCTGCAAGTTCAGAGGGAATCGATCCTTCTACTTTAACAGTTGAACCCGAGTGCCCTTAATTTTTTTAGTAACCTGAAACATTGGCAACCCCGAGAATGCCGATTGCCAACCAGCCTTCACTATCTCAGCACACCCCTCACGGGTAGAACATCCCTCCTTATAACGAAACATCATTTTAAACCTCACCGTTTTCTTCACCACCCACTTCATTAAAATAGGTACATGGTCAGAAGTCGTGGGTTTCAAATGCACCACCTTAAACTTTGGGAATAAATCCAACCATTCTTGTGAAGCAATGGCTCTTTCAAGATGAACTTTAATGCCTCATCCCCGAGTCGTAGCCCAGGTGAACTTGTTCCCCCCAATAACCCATATCGATGAGACTACAACGTGCTAGACAATTACGAAAACCCGCCATCTGTCTCTCACATCGCAGATCACCCCTTTCTTGTTCATCTGTCTGTAAAACTTTATTAAAATCACCAATACAATACCATGGCAAAGAAGAGTTAGCATGCAGTTGCCCAAGTAAACTCCATGATTTATGTCTATCAACTTCTGCCGGAAAACCATGAAAACATGTGAGTCTCCGATGGTTAAGTTCTCCTACGCCACCAACCTCGAAATCAATGTGATTGTTCATATAGGAGCGCAAAAGCAAGTTAGCTTCGTCTTTCCACATCGCATACAAACCACCTGAACTACCTCGACTCGAAACGATAAAGCAGCAATCAAACCTTAACTGTAACTTTAGTCTTTCCATATGGTCTCTCGAACTCTTCGTCTCACATAGAAAAACTACCATGGGATCTTTAGAGAAGACAAGCCTCTTTAGTGCCCGAATTGCATGGAGATTCCAAGCCCCCGGCAATTCCAGCTTAAGCAGCTCATTGGGTTCGGCGGGACCAATACCTATCAGCCTTGGCCGCTATGGAATTCAATGACACCTCATCCACTACTCTTCGCTTAGTGGCATGTTTCTCGCAAATTCGCAATCCCACCTTGGCTCACGGACAAACCTTTTGCCAAGACTAGTAAGTTTAGTCTTCTTTCTTTTTGAAGCCCGTCTACCTTTGCCATAGGCTAGTTTAGACTTCAAATTATTAGCATTGTCACAGCCCCCACTCCCAAAAATAAACATATCCAATCCAACCGGGTCAGACCCCGACAGCCCATCCAAACCAATTGGGTGGGCACACCCAATTGTCAACTCTCTTGTGATCCCCGTTTCAGTACCCACTGAGCGGCGAGGGTCATCACTTATTCTTCCAATAAATGGATCTTCCGGCCCTTGGGTCGAAATCTGCAAGTTGTCCATTGTTACAACCTTTCCCCAATGTGAGTCCCCAAAAATATGCTTGACATGATGTCCCATTAATTGCAAAGAAAGTCATTTTGGATCTGCCATCATCTCCCGTTGACCTTGAGAATCAAGAATAGGGCCCTCATTTGGCATAATTGCCAAATGATTGTCAATCACATCCTCATCATCCACCGCCATCTCATTAAGATCTGGAATAGACACTGTATCCAACCTTTTCTCCCTTGATTGTTGGTTGTTTTTGTAGGATTTATCTTATGAGATAAATAAATATCAAAGGATATTCCACCCACATCAGGATATTAACCTCCTAATTATCTATGTGATAATTAGATGAAAATCAAGAGATATTTATATTAGAATATACTTGGGATTTTCATGAGATTTTCAGTCTTTGTACACTCTTTTCAACCACTATATAAGGAGGCTTTGGGGAAGAGTGAAGACACAAAAAACACAAGCTTTTCAACAGTTCAAATATTCTAGTTAGGTCTTTAGAGCTATCACTTTTGGCTCTAGGTCTTGGGAGGTGAAAACCAAGGGGCAACTTGACATACCATAGCCAACCCGATGACCTGCAAGGTTCTAGACGTGCACAAAGGGTCATAATAGTTGTTCGTGCTTGTAGGAGCGTGTTGAGATTCAAGCTTTCACATAAAAGGTACACACGTCTTTCGAATTCATTTATAGTCTTCCAACAGTGGTATCAAAGCCACTCACACACTCCTCGCATGAAAGCATGAGATATAGATGAATATGTCATGTATGAAAACCTTGAAAGCATGAGATATATATGAATATGCCATGAATGCTTGTCTTTAAAATTTTCGTTTTTGCCATGCTTATTTTTTCTGGGTTTTAATGCTTGGGTTATGTTCTTTACATTCATATGAGACTATGTTTAAAATTTGGTAAAGAAAAACCAAGTGGTTAGAGAGATAATTGAAACCCTAGTTTCGTAATAGCATGAAAAACGAAATTTTTCAAGGTTTTTACGACCCTTTTTTTGTGCGGTTAGAGTTGTTTTTGGAGTTCACCAAAGAAGATTTAATTGTAGATGGTAATATGATCTTTCTAACGGTATAAAATACACATAAAATGGATGCATATTCGCTAAGTTATGGCCTCTGTAAAAATGCCTTGCGAGAGTGAAAAATCTAGAAATTCCAGATTTTTTGGGAGAAGATGATGAACAGTGGTTCATCTCTTCCACTCTCGACCTAAGCAAGTACGAGTACAACTCTAGGCTTTTGTGGATGCTAGCTACACCATCGAATTCATCTCAGGGAGTTCAATCCAACGGATGTCAAAAGAATTGCATCAGACCGTTAGAAGGCGGCACGCGTGTGTTATACACCACCCACGGCGAGTGGGTTCGCACAATATTAAATTAACTAATAATAATAATAATAATTTAATTAATTAATTAATTTTGCACTGCCGTTTTGGGCGGCGCGTGGGCCGTATTTTTGGGACACGGCTGGCGAGTGAATCATTATGGTTCACTGACCTACGTAAGTGTATATTTAGGTTTGGTATTAGAGACGTTTTTAATTTACTAAAATTAAGGAAACATTCTTAATTAACCGTTTTAAAAAAAAAAAATCCAACACATGCCAAGATTTTAGGAAAATCAAAAAGAGATAATGTCTATCAAATTTGCTCATGTTGATTGAGCATTTTAAATTAGAAAGGAATATTCTTTAGGAGAATATTTAAAAAAGATTACCTAGTTAATAAAAAATAAGGAAATTAGACTGGGGTTCACTAATGGTCACCTCTTATTTGATGTGTTGTCTAGGAAAAATCGTTAAGGAGACACTTTGGGTGTCAAAGAGGTTCGGTTTTTAAAAGCTTCGCGCTGCCACCCCTCCCGAATTTGACCTGGCCGCTCTTACGGAGGCCCACATGTCAAGCCCATTATCTAAAAACCCTAATTGTTGTGCACTCAATTGGATGTTGCATGAAAAATGGAAAAGCTTAAAACATAATAATGTTTAAATAGGATTTATTTAAAAAATAATTAGAAAATACGATCTTGACTTTTAGAATTGAATGGTAATTACGAGCGACTTAGCGGATTTTTCAATTTCAACCTAGGAGAAAAAGTGAAATATTTTCTAATGAGTTTTTGAAATAAATAAATGTAAGATATGTAATTAATAATGTCAAAATTATTTCATCCTTGTAGAAAGAAATGGCTACCAAAAATGTTGCTAATTTGACCAAAGGAGAAAAGCTGGTTGGAACCAACTATGATATTTGCCATAGGAAGATCTAATATCTTTTCAATGACCAAGAGCTCTTGGAGCCTTTGGAGGCTTCGGTGGATGAGCCTAATCTTGAGAAAGATGGAACCACTGCGGCTTAGCATACGGCTAGAGTAAGGTCTTATGAATCTTGGTTTAAGAAAGATTGAAGTGTGCACTTTACTAAGTTAAGTAGCATGCATGATGATCTTATTAGTCAGTATAAAGGGTACTCAACCGCCAAGGAGATGTGGGACCAGTTGAAATTTTCTTTTGGTGGAACTTCACTACTAGGCTGAGAAGTCTAGTGTTAAAGTTTGAGGTTTACAGGATGGATCCTAAGCACTCTGTAGCTGAACATCTTAGGAAGATGTCCAACATGATACGAGATTTGAAAGCTGTTGGGAGTATCCTCACCAATTAATAGCAAGTCCAAGCTATGATTAGGTCATTCCCAGACTTGTGGGATACCCTTACACACATCATGACGCACAATGATCAAATTAAGAACTTTCATGACATCTCGCGTCATGTTTTTAGGAAGGTGAGTGTCGAGTGGTGACCTAAAGTATTGTCATTTTGACTCAAGGTGAGTCTAAAAAGGATAACTAGTTCAAAGGAAAGGGTAAGACCAAGTTTGAGAAAAAGGATGCAAAGCTTGCTCCTAATTCTAATAAGATCAAGGCCCATAGAGGTAAACGTGGCAAGAAAGACGAATCTAAGTCAACGTGCTTTAACTATAAAGAGAAGGGACACTTCGCTCGTAATTGCACTGAGCCGAATTGAAAGGTAATCCCTAAGCCTAAATCTATCATTGTTTATGTATATTCGCATATACATGTTGCTCATATGTTCGCCAATTGGATTGTAGAGACATGAGTAACCAAGCATGTGACGCGAGATAAAATGGGGTTTGAAAATTATCAACGCTTTCCAGCAAAGTCATATTGGGTGTACATGGGTGAAGGAAGTCGTACAGAAGCTTTGGGAGTTGGTGCGTATCGACTTCAACTAAGCATTGGGCATCAACTACTTCTACATGATGGCTTACACGCCCCTGAAATGCAATTTAATTTACTTTCAGTGACTGCACTTTTATATGAAGGATATTGTTTTTACTTAAGCCTGTCTAGACTTGTGATCTATTTAGATCAAGTTGAAATTCGATATGGTTCAATAAAGAATGATTTTGTTTGCTTGGATTTGATTGATTCTTGTTCTTCTACGTCTTTAGTAACTGTTATTAAGCATGTTAATTCTAAAACATGGCATGCTAGACTAGGTCATATAGGGCAAGATAGAATGACAAGGTTAGTTAGAAAAAGCATGTTAGGGTCACTCACTAATGTCAATCTGCCTATATGTGAGCCTTGTTTAGCTGGTAAAACAGTTAGAAAGTTTTTTGGAAAGGTTGTTTCTAGCTACTCAACTGTTAGAGTTAATCCACTTTGACATATGTGGATCAATGAGCGTGAAGGCCTGTCATGGTGCCTCTTATTTTCTTACTTTGATTGACGATTACACACGATATGGTTATGTGTACTTGAACGCTTATTGCTATGAAGCTTTAGATAGTTTCAATTGCTTCGTAGCTGAGGTTGAGAATAAAAAAAAAAGACTATAAAAGCTCTTCGCATTGATCGTGGACGCGAGTGTTTGTCTGACCAATTCAAGGTTTTTTGTGAAAGTAAGGGGATACGCATACAACTTTCTATTCCTTACATGCCATAACAAAATGGTGTTGCTGAAAGGAGAAACATAACTTTATAAGACATAATAAGGTCTATGATGGCGCAGGAAAATCTCCCCAAATCTTTCTGGGGTGATGCATTGACTGTGACGTATATCCTTAACCGTGTGCCTTCAAAGACGATCCCCTCAACCCCATACGAACTTTGGAATGATGTAAAACCCAATCTGGGTAATTTGCGTCCTTGGGTTTGTGTTGGATTTGTTCATAATCAATCACATAAGTTTGGAAAGTTGGGTCCTAGAGCAAATAAACATATCTTTATAAGATATTGTGAAAACTCGAAAGGTTCTGTGATGTATGGTGAACATCCAAATGGAGGGAGAACTGAGATTGATTCACGTGATGTGGAATTCATAAAGAATAACTTCCTAAAACTTGACAATACTGTCAAAAACCTTGATCTCCATAAGTTGGAGAAAGATGAAGAACTCGTAACATCTTTAAGCGAATGAGGGGAATTAATTTCCAATCCAATGGTAGCTGAATATGATGTAGGAGGACTTGATCCGAGTGGGAGTACACAACCCAATGGGAGTAAACACTTAAGAGAATACGCCCAATGATGAGAGCATATCCTCTGAAATTCAAGGTCACATAGTTCGAAGAAGCAAGAGAGGTCACATTCCCAAAAGTCATTTTGAGGTTGATGGGGAGGCCTACATTTGCATACCTTCAGAGGAAGATAAACCTTCTTCTTACAAAGAAGTGTTGTCTTCAATAGCCAATGAAAAGTGGATAACTACAATGGAGGAAGAGATGAGCTCCATGGACAAAAAGTGTAACAACCCATCCCGATTCTTTATTTCATAACTAGGGATAAAGAATGTCAAGTCTGGTGTGTGATGAACAACCTGGGGCATAAAGCGATGAATTTTTTAGTGATGCACTATTGTTAGTTTAGTGATAGCTTAATGACAGTGCTCCTAGTTATGTACGTTCTTTATCACAAGGTCGCGCATCCTATTTCCTGTATGAGGAGAATGGATGTGAACTAAGTGTGTTGATTGAGACTAAACCACACCCTATATGGGTGAGTAGGAGATGTAGGATTTATCTTATGGGATAAATAAATATCAAAGGATATTCCACCCACATTAGGATATTAACCTCCTAATTATCTATGTGATAATTAGATGAAAATCAAGAGGTAATCATATTAGAATATACTTGGGATTTTCATGGGCTTTTCAATCTTTGTACACTTTTCCCAACCACTATATAAGGAGGCTTTGGGGAAGAGTGAAAATGTGAAAACCCATCCCTGGAATTTCATCATTTATTACGTATTTCGTACTTTAAATTCGTATTTCGCGATTATGTGATCTTTATTAGTTAATTTTAATTCCACTAATTATAAGTTTAGTAATTGATTAGTTATCGAGTTGGAAGTTTTATAGTCAATCCTTATCTTTCGTTGATATTTCAAAGTTACAACTAGTGTTTTTAAATAGATCTTGAATCCACGAACGCATAGGCGAAAGCCGTTTGCGAGTCTGAATTATAACGGTATAGTTACGGACGTTTGAAGTTGTGAACTATAGAAAAACAAAAAGAAAAAAAAAACCAATCAGATTTTAGAGGGTTAGAAAAGGACCTATTACAGATGAGGGAAGTGACACTTTTTCCCCCCTATTTCGTGAACCACGCGGCTCCACCAACCCATTTTCAAACCGACCAATTTCTGGCCAATTTCTCCATTTCTCAGCTAATTTTCCTATCTTCTTCACCTGTGACTTGCTCAACTATCTTCTTCCTTCCATCTCCACCAAAAATCAAGGATTTTTAAGGTCTAATTTGGGTAAAACTCCACAGGAGAACCTGGGGATTTTCGATGGCGATTCGTCGTTCCAGTGAGTATCACATTCACCATCACCATTAATCAACTTCCCTTGGACCTAGGAACAAGACCCAACTGGTGGTTGGGGCGTAGGAACACCAAGGAAGCCGAATTGAAGAACAACCACCTTAGGGTTTCGACGGGTGCGAGCCAATTTGAGGGCCTTCCCGGCCAAATTAGACTCGGCCTCAGGTATAAAGTTTACTCTACTTGTTGAGATCTTCATTCTTGTTAAATTTGATAATTTTTGGAAAAAGTCAAATTTTAGATGTGTGACATTCGATTTATGAAATGTTGTTGGTTGAGTATATTAGCAACAAGGTCCACCACTTGATTATTTTAACAATTGACGATCTTACCATTGTATTAACACCAATTTTAGTATGCTATGGTAGATATTGTTTTAAGGACCTTAGGGACTTACAAGTGAAAATATAGTGATTGGATCTTACGGAATAAGTGATGTAAGATCATGGACCCTACCTTAGAATACCGGTTCGATTCCTCATTAAATGTTGTTGTGGGAGACATATGAGAGTTTTTAAGTATGTGAATTATCGAAGGAAATCTAAATGTGGACTTGTACCTTGTTTAGGCGGTGATAGAACGTGATGCCTTGACTTTCCTGCTAGGTTGCATTAGCGTGGACTCCAGGTGAGTGACTTTAACATATGTGATATTGGTGGTTACCTTTTTTTCGTAATTGTTATCCTGTGTGGATATGACTTGGTTATATATATATATATATATATATATATATATATATATATATATTTTTTTTTTTCTATTGAATTGTTATTTTTAATGCTTAGCCATGGATTCAAGTTATGAAATGAGATTTGACGTATGTATATTGAAATATGGTTTGATTTGTTTGATTGGTATGATGTGATGAAATGTGAAGGCTAGTGATGGGCTGTTAACCCATTGTGGTGGGGATTTGCTGATTCGATATTGTTTCATTTTCCGCTTCATTGATCCGTTCTAAATTTAGTATTTGTTCCTTATTTCCCTTGGTTGAGCTTTTGTAAATTAAGTAACTTGTGCTCATCTCATTTCTTTGAGCCGTTATACATTTTGGTTATTGGCCTTCCACGATTCTGTGAGTGATGGTCCGGAATCATATCCACTAGGATTCCGTTGAGAGATGGTCCAGAATCCTTCATACTCTGTGATTCCGTTGAGTGATGGTCTGGAATCGTATTCACTCAGATCCGTTAAGAGATGATCCGGAATCCCTCATACTCTGTGATTCCGTTGAGTGATGGTCCGAGATCATATCCACCTTGGGCTTCATTGAGTTTGGTTTGAGATAGCTTTAAAGGTGTAGGCTTCGGCCGAACTATGTCGCTTTAACCTTACTTTTCGCTGTGTTGTATGAGAATATGGTTGTGAGATATTGTGATTGTTTCAGATGAATCGTTGAATGTCTGGGTAACTCATTCGAAGTTTTCAAAGGGTTGGTATTGATTTCTCATGCATGATTGATATTCAAGGTTTATAAATTGTGATTGATGGTTGGTTTTATTATTGTGTCACATATTTTGTATTATTGTCACTCACACGAGCTTCGCAGCTTATCCGGGTTGATGTTTGCCCGATGCACTATTTCAATGATGTAGGCACTAATCATACAGGTGACAGGTTTGAGTAGACTCCGAGAAGTCCGTAGGTGGGGGTAGCAGTGCGGTTATCAGAGGCGCGGAGCGTTAGGTTACCCTTGATGCACTCTTGTACTTTATCTTTTGGGACTTTCTTTTAAGCACTTCAAACTTGTTCTTAGTAAAGCAAAGATTATGCTTCTTTTTGGGATGTGGATATTTGTAAATATTTATGTGAAGAACTTAGCCACCTTCGTTTTAGTTTGGGTTGCAGTTAAAGTATTTCATTTAGTATGGTATGTCATATTCAACGAATGTTATTTTTCCTTTGCCACGTGTCGATTTGCGACATATGTTGGAATTGGGGCATGGCAATTTTGTGGTATCAGAGCCTAGGTTTAGGGTTTCATACCTTAACCTTAGAGTGAGGAAGCCTTGGGAAGGTTGGGTAGTGAACCTTGACTAGGTCAGTGAATTCGTCTTTCGAATGTTGATTATATGCTTATGTTGAATTCTTCTTGCATCAGACATTATGACGACCCCATACGGTACTACTCAGCAATATGAGGGCACTCATATTTCTGTTCAGGAGGCTAGCCATGATTATGATGGACCCGATGGAGCTTTCCAGGCCATCGAGGATTTGACATAATTGATGCAAGCTCAAGTTTGAGCGGCTTCTAGTAAGGAGAGGTCTTTGTACAACGAGTTCGGTACCCATAAGCCGTCTTCCTTTGATGGTAGTGCTAATCAGTGGGCGGCTGAGACCTGGATCAATTAGATCGCCATAGTTTTCACTGTATTACGCTGCTCATCCGAGGAGCAAGTTGATCTTGCAGCGTATATGTTGACAAGTGAGGCCTACGAGTGGTGGCAGATCACTCGTCCATTATTAGTAGCTAAGGGACCTCTCACTTGGGAGCGATTTCAGACTGCATTCTTTGAGCAGTACTTTCCAGAGTCATTCCGAGACTAGTTGGAGGCTGAGTTTGCCACTGTTGAGCAAGGAACCGATACAGTTGTTGATTATGTGGCCCGTTTTACTCAACTTTATCGTTTCTCTCAGCCTCTTCCTGAAGATAAGAAAATGAAGAAACTCACTAGGGGGTTCAAGCCTAGTGTTAGAAATTTGTTATCGGTCCAAGGATTGCCTTCTTACGCTCAGGCGATTGATTGTGGATGCACAACGGATATTAATGAGGGGCGAGATGCACGAGAGGGTGGGGAACAAAGAAAGAGAACCCGGTTAGAGGGCTAGTCATCTAATGCGTTTCCTGGTAGATTCCGAAAGCACCAGGGATTCTTGTTTGGTGGTTCTTATGGATCGTCACATAATGGGTATCAGGATACTTCTAGATGAGGCTCCCAACATTCTACTGGGTGAGTCATCATGATCATTTCCGATGAGGTACTCAGAGCACGTTCAGGCGTGGACCCCAGAGTTCTTCTGGAGGTCGTTCAGAGAGCCTTTCCAGGGGATCTTATGACCAGTCACATAAGACATTTCCACGGATTTGTGCTCATTGCGAACGCCGACACAATAACACATGTAGAGCCAGTTCTAAGACGTATTACCTATGCGACGAGATTGGTCCCTTCTTTCGTGATTGTCCCCAGATTACCGCTTGTGGTGTTGGCATATCTGCTGCTAGTGTTGGGGGTGCAGCGGCATCTTCAGCACAATGTAGGCCTGCTAGAGCACCTTCAGGCTCGGGCCAGCAGAGGACTGGGCAGCATAGTGGTAGGCAGTCTGTTGGAAGTTCTCAGCAAGTTGGAGCCCAGAGCAGTGGAGCTGGGAAGTCTCAGGTAGGTACTCAGCGAGTTAACAGTCTGTGCATTATCTATTTTAGAGGCCAAGGCAGAACCGAACACAGGTACAGGTACTATTCATTTTGATTCACTATCTGCTAAAACATTATTTGACCCTGGGGACGAGAACTCTTTTATATCAAATAATTTTGTGAAGTCTTTGGATAAACCTATAGAGATGATGGATGTGACATACTCTATTTCCTCACCTTTTTCGGGACCTTATGTTGTTAATCAAGTAGTTCTATTGTGTGAGGCTCGTGTGGGTCAGGGTGAGATAACAATGGATTTGATGATTCTTCCGATGCTATCTCATTGTTGGCATGGATTACTTATCCTTGTACTGTGCGAATTTTGATTGGTTTGAGAAAGTGGTAACTTTTCGACCACTAGGTAGACCTCAGTTTCAGTTTGTTGGAGATCGTAAACCTATTCCACCACTATTAATGATATCAGCTGCTAAGGCTAGGCGACTTATGAAACATGGATGTTAGGGTTATCTAGCTCATGTCATGATCGTTCATCAAGGAAATAGTGAGGTTGACGCCATCCCAGTAGTTAAGGAGTTTCATGATGTGTTTCCAGTTGAGCTGCTTAGCTTGCCCTCAGTGAGGGAGATTGAGTTCACCATTGATCTTATGCTAGGGACCACACTTATTTCTAAGGCTTTGTATCGAATGCCACCTTTGGAACTTAGGGAGCTTAAGGTACAGTTACAAGAGTTGTAGGATAAAGGTTTAATTCACCCTAATGTTTCACCATGGGGTGCTCCTATGCTTTTTGTGAAGAAAAATGACGGATCTATGTGTTTGTGCATTGATTATCATGAGCTTAATAAGGTGACAGTCCGAAATAAGTACCCTTTACCGAGGATTAGTAGTTGTTCGTGTTTGTAGAAGCGTGTTGAGATTCAAGCTTCCGCATAAAAGGTACACATGTCCTTTCGAATAAATTTATAGTCTTCTAACAGTTTCCATGACCAGCAATAACCCCCACATCCGTATCGGAATCCTGTAGCCTCATACCAGAGATATGATCGACCTCCACTTCGATGTCTTCCTCAGGTCTAGGTGCTTTAATGGACCATCCCCCGGTTAGACCAAGGCCAAACTTTTTTCCCGCAGGTCTCTTATAATCCTTGCCCAATACATCATTTTGAAACCATCTACCATAAAGTTTTTGCAAGATCGTCATGACAAACACCTATATACCTTTCACACTGCTCATCTATATGATCCATCAAGCCACAAAGAAAACACGTTAGAGGTAGCTTCTCATAACGAACATCAACCTCGATCACTTACCCCTCTAGTTGTATAACCACGCACCAACGCAATAGTTTAGTAACATCAATCCTCACACGTACATGTAAAATACTACCAAACTGTTCATCCATCCTGCTTTGATTAGTTAACACATACTGCCCTAAAATATTGCCCAAGAACATACCTATCTGCCTAGTTGTATAACAGAATAGAAGCCCTTTTATCTGAATCCAAAACTCCTGAAACTACAATAGCATAGCCAATGATTTAGAAACATCATCAGCTTCTTCAAGAACTATCAGCACTTGCTTATTGTAAAGCAACGGTCCACCATTTAGTACCATAGAATGTTCTCGATTGGAGTTAAACCCAAATGCAAATATGTCATTTTCTAACTCAAATATCAAAATTAGCCTTGGGTCTCCAAAGATTTTGCATCTGGCATTTAAAACCCGTTTTATTCACTGCATTCTGGGTAAAAACCGACCCCACAAGAAGCACCTTATTGGACTTCAAAGTGAAAGCCTCTTGTTTGTCCACAAATACTACTTTCTGTTCATCGTCCGTAATTGTGAAACGACCAGAAAACTTTGTAACCATATCCTTCATTGTAACTAAAGTCTTCTTAAACCAGACACACCCCCACAATAAAAAACGAACACATCACGTACAGAAAGGTTGGATGCTACTCCACACCATGAACCCCTAGACTTACTCGGAGTCTTCTTCTCCCTCCTTGAAGCTAGGGACCAACTTGAATCAATGAAATCGAAGATTTCTGTAAGAAAGTACCAGTCGTTCTCCTAGGGTTAGCAAAACCTAGAGAGTCTTTTTTGAATTTTGATCTTTGGGTATTTATAATGTACCAAATTAAAATAAATATTGCTAATGTAATAGAATAAAATAATAAACGGAGAAAAATAAAAAGAGGTGAAGGGCTGGAATTGAGTTATCGTTGCAGCCAAACAGAGGAACAGCAGTTCCAATGTGTAAAGGCTTCCCATGACAATAGGCAATTTAATCCCCTCAAGTGAATAGTAACTACCTATGAACAATAATTGCCCATTGTATCTCCACTCTTGAAATGAATAGTAATTGCCTATTGCATCTCCATCCCTAAACATAAAAATTTGAAATCCAATAGTCCAGATTGAGACACGTGGCATAACGGCCACATATCAAATTTTCTTTCTAATTTTTTCTTTTTCTTTTTAATTTTTAAAGTTGAAAAACGCTCCAAATCAAACCGTTCAGATTATGCCACATAATTTAGCCATTGGGGGAGGTTTGAATTTTTTTTTTACCGTTGGAAATCCAACGATCCAGAAAAAATGGCCGTTGAAAATCCAACGGCATATAAGAAGCCATGTTGCTCCCATCAATTGAATGGGTTGTCACACAAGCCTTGCTGCCTGAAATGTTGTCGAGGGTGCACCTTCCACTTGCTCGTGTTTTGCACGGATCTGACGTAAATTGTTTTTTATAACGTGACTGATGTTAGGCTTGCATCATTTCTCCCTCAAGCACTTAAGCCTTGGACATGCGCCTGAGCTCTCCCATGAGCTCCCCTTAGCCCAATTGCCTGATTAGGTTGGCGCCACTTTGGCATAGGATTAGGTTGCAATTATTGTCAGTCCAGGGCTATTACCCACGTTGGACTTGCCCGAGTATTCAATTGAGAGTAGCTCTAACGGGGCTTGTAGCTCGATAGACTACCTATCAAACAAGGCCAAATAGCTCGAGTAAGGACGTCCAGCGTTTGCTGTAATGGAGCCCAAGCAGGCCCAAGGAAGAGGCCCAGCACGAGTAGGCAGCCCGAGAACTTGAAGGCTACGTGACGCAAGCGCGCGTTTTATATCTTTTTTGCGTCAGGCGTGTGTGGTTCAAATGCGCGTGCGCGCGCTTCGGCCAACAAGGTTTTAGACGTGGGGCCCGTAACGCTTTTCAGAAATCTTACCTTTGGGGAGGCCACGTGGCTTCCTCACGTCTGTTGGATTTCAATGGCAACAATTTATGGACCGTTGGATTTCCAATGGTAAAAAAAATTTAAAAACGTTATTTAATTTCAGCTGTTGGATCTGAGATCAACGATCCACGTTATTCGCCTTTATAAATTAAAAAAAACAGTTTAAAATTCTAAAATATTACCGTTGTGCCACGTGGCACAATCTGGAGTGTTGTAATTCAAAATTTTTTTTAATCCAACGGCAGAGATTAATTATGTGAATAAACATTTAAAAATTGATTTTACTTCTTTCTAAATACCTTCTCATTATCTTCTACCTTACACCACAATTTCATATTCTCTCAAAGTTTCAGTCCAATTTTTTTTTCCAACAAAATGACTAATGATGCAGGTACAAATTGGACACTTATTGAAGATGTTGCGTTGTGTATTAGCTGGGTTGAAGTTACTCATGATCCGATTACGGGTAATGAGATATAGTTGCGAGAAATGTGGAGTCTTATTCATACCAATTATCTTGAGAAAATTGGTGGGAAAAGAACCAAAGAATCGATGTCCAGTCGTTGGAAAATACTTAGCCAATCGTTTAGTATGTGGAGAGACGCCTTGACACAAGCTAGTAATAATCTTCGAAGTGGGGGAACAACACCCCCACTTTCTTGACACAAGCTAGTATGACAAAAGTTGTCATGAACAACACCCCTCTACACTCTATGCCCGATCATTCCTCGCATGTTCATGAAGATGAAGCAGAACAAGTGTCGGAAACTCCCCCTGAACAAGCTTCAGGGTCCGCGTTATCCAATTAGGCCTCAGGGTAAGAAGGCTTCAAAGAGAAAATGGAGTGCTTCCAAGAATGATTATGCAAAGTATATGGAAGAACTTGCTCGCCAAGGTGAATTGACTTTGACACGGGAAATGGCTAAATTTAAGGCTGATAAGGCTAGAGAGGAGGTAAAAGTTGCAGCTGTTGAGAGAGAATTTCAAGCTAATGAGAGAGAGAGAGAGAGAGCTACTTAGGCAAGAAAGGGAAGAGATTAGAGAAAAAAGAAGGGCTCAACGAGATCGTGACATTATGAACACGCCTTTAGAAGGGAAGTCTCTGAATTTTAATTTCTTTTGGAATTCGGAGAAAGCGAGCATGGTGTGAAGGAGGCGTGCAAGAGAAACGAGAGTAAGAGGAGATGGTCCTAGCACCACAAGAGAAGATGATCCTAGCACCATAAATTGGTTAGGTGATGATTTTCCATTTACGAGCCCATAATTTTCCCATCACTTTGTTTGTAATTGGAGCCCATAATTTTCCAATCACTTTGGATTGTAATTTCTTATTTATTGAATAGAGTACCTTATTTAAACTAAGAGTTTATTTATTTAATTTGGTAATTTATTTAAACTAAGACAATCTTTATTCAAAGAACATAAACACACCAAATAAAATTACATAAACATACCAAATAATAAAAAAAAACTCACTAAATGAACTTAAAAAACACACCAAATAAAAACAAACACAATAATGAACTTAAGTATCTTAAGCTTGTTTCAATTCCCACTGGTGCTCTATCAAGTCAATTTGTCAGGCATTGTGCATATATGGCCTTTGAAGTGTAGTATATCGTTGAATGAGCCTTCCATTATAACGTCCATCCCTTTCTAATGGCTCGTGTTGCACGGGTTCTTCAATGGTGCCATGAGCACAATATATTTGTATTCTGGAATTGTTCATCGTGTCTGGCTCATATTCATCAATGGCATCATAATCGTACTTATTTTCCGCAATCATGTTGTGAAGAATGATACACATCATCATGATGGATCGAAGTGACTCTAAATCAAACATTCTGGCAGCACCCTTGACAATCGCCCAGCAAGCTTGGAGGATACCAAAACAACGCTCGACATCTTTCCTGCTCCCATCTTGACAGCCTTTAAAATGTTTTTCCTTTCCACTTCGCGAACATGGCACTATTTTGACAAACGATGACCACCCTGGGTAAATGCCATTTGCTAGGTAGTATAGCCCCTTGTACTTATGTATGTTGACCCAGCACGTGACTTTTGGTGCCTTTCCTTACAGGATATTGTTGAACACTAGGGATTGGGCAAGGACATTGATGTCTTTTTGAGCTCCTGGAACCCCGAAAAATGCATACCAAATCCATGTATCAAAAGATGCCACCACCTCCAAAATGATACTTTTTGCTCATTTTTTGTCCCCATAAGCGCCTTACCATGCACTTGGACAGTTTTTCTAGGTCCAGTGCATATAGTCGATGTTTCCAATCATCCCAGGAAAACCTCGCATCTTACCCTTCTGTAGAAGCCTTTACAAGTCCATCTTAGTAGGTCTCTAGAGGTATTCTGCTGTATAGATAGATTCGATTGCTCCCCAAAACCTCATCAGGGACTCAAGAATGGTTGCTTTCCCCATCCTCGATATCTCATCCACTTGGTCTGCAGATGCTCCATATGCAAGCATCCGCAAGGCAGAAATAAATTTTTGCTCAGGAAAGAGACCCATAACACCAAAAACATCCTTTTTTTTTTACACAAAGTAAGAATCATGGTTGCAAACAACAATCATGATTTTGTTGAACAAATGTCGTTCCATTCTAAAACGACATCTAAAGTACGTATTAGGGAATGCACTATTACAGACAAAATAATCGTCCATGAGATTTGTACCTCGTCGGCGGGGCCTGTAGATCTGAGCCACAACTTAGATGACTTAACAGGAATTTGAGGCTCTTGCCATTCTTGCTTTGTCATCTCTCTTTCTACGCTCCTCATCCTCTTCCATCTCATTTTGGTCTACCTAGAGATTGAACATTCCTTCTGATTGGTTAAACAATTCTTCCTCTTGCTGATCCATTTCCTAAATCATCCTTGAAGAAGAACACATTGTAAGAAGGAACGAGAAACTATGAATAATGATACAAATTTTGATTTTGGTGAAGAAGGAAGCAAAAACTATGAATAATGATAGAGATCTTGAGAAAATTGGTGTGAGATTTCTAAGGATGGATGGTGGATTATATGGAGGATTCAGAAAGGATTAGGTTGTAGATAATGTCATGTGGCATGCCGTCATTTGTTCAAAATCTGATCGAAATCTATCATGAAAGATAGTAAACAGATTGTGACATGTAGAGCGACGTGATTGGTTAAAAATCTTATCGGAAATCTATCATCAATGATTATGAAAAGGTAACAACATGTGGCATGACAACATTGGATAAAAATCTTATCGAAATCCATCACCAATAATTGTCTTTTCGAATAATGACGCGTGGCGCAACGAGAACGATTAAAAATCTTATCCGAAATTACAAATAAAATTATTTTGTATAATTTTATAAATAAACAAAAACACTAATATTTTATTGTTTATTGCCAGGGCTATTCAATGAAGGGATGGAGATGTAAAAGGTTGTTACTGTTCATTAAGAGCAATTGTTGTTCACTAGTGGATTAAATAGCGAATAGCCCTAGGTAGGCTTGGCAAACAGGTCGTGTCTGTCGTGTTCGTGTCGTTTTCGTGTAATACCTGTTATCTTAATGGGTCGTGTCGTGTCACACCCGTTATCTTAACAGGTACTTAACAGGTTGGGTCACTTTACCCAACGGGTAAAGTGACCCGACCCATTATGACCTGTTAAGAAAAATATTTTTTTTTTCTTAAATTTGCACATACCACACATTGCCACATAAATATTATTTCAAAACATTAAAACACATTTGTCATTTAAGTACTACAACTACACTTGTAAATAAAAGCATAATAAACAAACATCCATACACTACTAGTCTATTACAAAATATTAAATGTGCAAGGATATGCAAAATGAAAGAGTTTTTGTTTTCAAGGTTGTGAAGCCTTTTTCAAAAGTTTAAACCTTGCCAATGAACTCAAAGCTTGCATGTTATTCATTTTACAAAATCCTCAATTTTCATCGATATCATAACATAAGATTTTGTGGCATCCACTAGTGTAAATATTTTAAATTGAAGATCGAATTCATTCATTGTATTCATATAGGTTCAAGGAGTGTAGCTGTAAAAAAATCATCAAAATCGGAGTTAAAATAACCGTTAAATCGTGATTTTTTGTTGATAACCATTGAAAAGTTTTGTCCCGTTACTTGATCTTTGAATGTTTTTTTTTTTTGCGATTTTTAGCATATACGATCTCGAAGCATATACAAACAAGTTTGACAGTTGGATTGTTGAAATTAGTTTGATAGAATGCGTATTCCATCAAAACAATAGATTCACTAACACTAAAGGGTTTATTCATACTTTCATTAAGTATAACATAAGTGTAAACACGGAATTTTCCTGAAACAAACGAGACAAGAACAACGTGTACAAAATAATATTTGTATTTGATGATTTTGGGTTACAATCTCTCTCAAATTTGATCCTCTGATTCGATCTCCGTAAGGTGTGTATTTGTGGATGTGCGATTGATCCAAGGGCCGTCGAGGCTTGATCTTGGATGAACGGTTGAAAGTTTCTTCAATGGCCGTTCAGGCTTGATCTTGAATGACGGTGATGAATGGATCTTCAAGGGCTTTTGGGCTTGATCTTGAAGGGTGATGAACGGATCTTCAAGAGCTTTTGAGCTTGATCTTGAAGGGTGATGAACAGATCTTCAAAGGCTTTTGGCCTTGATCTTGAAGAACAGTGATGAACGGATCTTCAAGGGCTTTTGGGCTAGATCTTTTGGGCTTGATCTTGAAGGACGGTTTGATGAACAGATCTTCAAGGCTTTTGGGCTTGATCTTGATGAACAGTTGATGAATGGATCTTTAAGGGCTTTTGGGCTTTATCTTGAAGAACGGTTGGATGTGTGGATTTGTTGATGTTGTTGATCCAAAGGGCCATTGGGGCTTGATCTTAGGATGAACGGATGATGAATGATGAACACTTTCTTCAAGGGCCGTCGGGGCTTGCTCTTGAATTGGTGGAAGTTCCTTTGAAGGGCCGTTGGGGCTTGATCTTGAAGGTTGAGTTGACGAAGAACGAAGAGAGCTTTCTTGATCCTTCGAGATTTGCTTGGGAGCTTTAGAGTTTCAGAGCTTCAGGGTTTTGGTGTAATGTGAATTGGTTATGATTTTGTCCCCCTAAATGAATGAATTAGCCTTCTATTTATAGAAATTTCCAAGGCCTAATTTTGAATATAATATTCCAGATGAAATAAGTCGTTTCTGCCAGGTGTTGACACGTGTCCTATTTGATGACTTTTCCGACTCTTTTCAATTTTTTCGTTGAGTCACACGCTACATATAAAATTTATGTGACACGTGAATGTTGAAATTTTGATTTATCGGTCAACATTTATTTACCAAAATTTCGATGTCTACAAATGCCCCCACTTCAAGGCGCGTCGTATACATGTACTTGTCACGTGTAGGAGATGTGTTTTGAAGTCCCTTATTGTAGATGTCGATCCAAGGGCCATCGAGGCTTGATCTTAAATTGGGCTGGAGATTTCTTCAAGGGTCGTTGAGGCTTAATCTTGAATTGGGCTTAAGATTTCTTCAAGGATCGTTGAGGCTTGATCTTGAATTAGGCTGAAAATGTCTTCAAGGGCCGTCGAGGCTTGATCTTGAAGGTTGAAATCGAACCACAAGGAGCTTCATGTGGTAGATGATCTTTGGCTTTGGTAGTGGATGAATTGGCACGTATTTGTTTTTGCACTTGTTGACTTTCCACAGCTTTGATCTTGAACTGGGTTGGAGGATTTTCTAGATTCCTCCAATTGATAACTTTCCTCAGCTTATTCTTGAACTGGATTTGATTCAAGGGTGGTGGACGCTTGATCTTGAATCGGACTTGTGATTTCCTCAAGGACCGTCGAGGCTTGATCTTGAATTTGGTTGGAAGCTTCTTCAATGGCCGTTGAGGCTTGATTCTTGAAGGTTGACTCGAACACATGGCAAGCAGGCACGAGGTGAAGGTGACGACTTATTGCTTTGCTCAATCTTTCTAATTCACACCTGAGCAGTTTGGTCAACGGTATGATCTTCAAGATTGATGGGCCCTTCTTCTAGTTGGTGACTTGATCTTTAAGGATTTGATTCAAGGGTGGTGAATCGGCACGTGCAGCCCACAACGCCTAGCGAGTCGACCCAAGAATTTGAGGGTCAAAACGAGTCATCCACCCAAAGTGATTGCAACCCTGATGATATGAGATACTTTTGATTTTGAAGAAGTAGCGGATGAATCGGCACGTGCTTTGTTGTGCTTGTCTCCACATTCTTCAATGTATCATTTTCCCTTGCTTTATCTGTTCTTCTAGCAGATGCGGTATCTTTTCTGGAAGCATAAGATGTTGAGATAATGGGTACTTCAAGAGCAGTGCTAGGTAAGCAATCAGGGAAGGGTTCCAGGCAGTTGGTTCCAGATCAGAAGATTGATACCAAGTGCTAGCTGATTGCTTTCTTTCTCTTTGTCCCGCATGTAAGAACATGGACAAAGAAAATGACAGGGAGAAAGCATGATATGAAATACTCTTGCTTTCAAAGAAGTGGTGGCGATTTAACAGCGTTGCACAGCGAGGCTTTGCTCTTTGGTGATGGTGCCGTCAATATGTTGTTGAAGCTTCTCGAGCTCTTGGATTCAACTCAGACCCCTTTTTCTCTCTAATTTTTTCAACTCGAACTCCTTCTGCTGAGTTGATTGTGCATGCCGCATTTCCTTATTTGTTCTCCAGGCAGATGTGGCAGCTTCTTGAGTTCCTCAACTCAGACTCCTTCTGCTGAGTTGACTGTGCAGGCTGCATTCTTCTCTACTTATTTCTTCTGCACATTGTCTCCATATGCTGCAAGGTATCATTTTCACTTGCCTTATCTGTTCTCCAGGCAAATGTGGCATCTTTCGGAAGTACATCAGCAGCTGAAGATGAGTACTCGAGAGCAATGGCAGGTAAGCAACCAGGCAAAGGTTCCAGGTAGTCGATTCCTTACCCGAGTTTGAGTGGAGGTTCCGGCATATTGCTTTCTTTATCTTTGTCTTGGCACGTAAGAATAAGGATAAAGGAAAGAATAGGGAGAAAGCATGATATGAGATACTCTTGCTTTCTACCCTGGTGATATGAAATACTTTTGCTTTGGTATCATTTGTTTGCAAAGGTACCCCAAGGAATAAAGAACACTGAGTGACTCGAGAGGCTTCGTTGGGAAAACATTCTCGGAGATGAAGAAAAATTATGTATGTCTTCCTTGCTATGGAGGGTGTAGGTGGACAGTTATAGGAAGTTCTTTAATACTTGTAGAGGTACTATTCTTTCACTCGTGTCGGTAACCATTGAGTGATTGATCAGTATGGGTTCATGTGCTTTCTTCTTCATCAGAAATCTTCGACAAATTGTTCCGCTAAGCTAAATGTGCACGTGATAGGTGTTGACGACGCTGAAAAAGACTGGCGCCTCTTCGATATCTGGGATCGGCGCTTCGAAAAATTGCCCGTGATTTCCGCAAAGCTGAGTTTGCGTGTGATGGGTGCTGACGCATCTGGAAAAGCAAGATGCCTCTCCGATTTCTGAGCTTGCCTTTTCGATTTTTGAATTGGCCTCTTCGATTTCTGAGCTCCGTCGAGTGCAGAGGTTGCATGTGACAAGTGCGGACAAGTCTGGAAAGGAATATTGGCCCATGGTCTGGAAAGGAAGATTAGCCCGTGGTTTCTGAGCAAGCCTAGCTTTTGAGAAAGCTAGTACCTCTTTGATTTTTTGAATTGGCCTTTTTCGAATTCTGAGCTCGCCTCTTCGATATCTGAAATCCCGTCGAGTGCTGATTTTTATAGAGGCACGCAGTTCGTTTCAAATGACACTTGAATTTTCGCTTGTAGAAACTCCCTTCTTGCATTTCTAAGATCTTGATTTATCCGACCTCTTCTTTCTTCAACACCTTTGAAAATGTATGGACCTCCGACCGAATTTTTGACTTGAACCTTGGTGAAGAGGCAGTCCCGCCTTCTCCAAACAACATATGGCGCCTATCCTTCATATCCCCTACTGGTCCTCTTACCGTTAAGGATTCGGTGATGAAGAATGATATGACCGCTGCGGTGGTGGCCAGGAACCTTGTCACTCCCAAAGATAACAGACTACTTTCCAAACGATCTGATGAGTTGGCTGTTAAGGATTCTCTGGCTCTCAGTGTGCAGTGTGTAGGTTCTGTGTCTAATATGGCCCAACGTCTATTTGCTAAGTTGAATCATTGGCGGCTGAAGTGATGAGTCTCAAACAGGAGATTAGAGGGCTCAAGCATGAGAATAAACAGTTGCACAGGCTCGCACATAACTATGCTACAAACATGAAGAAGAAAATTGACCAAATGCAGGAATCTGATGGTCAGATTTTACTTGATCATCAGAGGTTTGTGGGTTTGTTTCAACAGCATTTGCCTTCATCTTCTGGGGCTGTACCGCGTAATGAAGCTCCAAATGATCAACCTTCGGTGCCTCATCCTCCTAGGGTTCTGCCTAGTACTGAGGCTATAAATAATCACCCTCTGGTGCCTCCACCTTCTGGAGCTCCGCCAAGTACTAAGACGCCACCTGAGCAATGAAAACTCCCTCCCGTTTGTTTGCACATTTTTTTGTAATTTTTTTTTCATGTAAACGTACGTTTCTGTAAATTTTTTAGAGAAATCAATAAACGAGCTTTGTTTCACTCAGTGTACATTTTCTTTTTCACATGGTGTCAAAAGTACCAAAGGACTCTATGATTTTTTTTTATATTACTATATTTTTTTTCTTTCACATGGTGTCCATGCCGACACCACCATTCCCTTCTCCTTTATTTTTTTTTATTATTTTTTTTCTTTTGACTGGCACTACCACTACCTCCCCCTTCTCATTTTTATTTATTATTATTATTTTTTACTTCTTTTTTTTTTGCTGGCACCACCACTATCACTCAATTTATTAATTTTTTTTGGCACCACCAATGGCTGTCATCTTTCCTTTTTTTTTATTATTATTATTTTTCTTTTTAAAAGGGAGTGATTGCTAGGGAATTTGCAGGGACAGACGAAGACGGACGGAGAGCTGGGCTCAAGCTTGGTGGTAGTGCAACGCGTTGAGCTTTGTGACCGGCTAGTCATTTGACGGTGGTCACTGAAGTTAGTGGATGCTGAGGAGGAGTTGGTGGAGATTCAAACGGCGCGGCGACAGAGTTGGCACCACCGTCCAACATCTAGAATTTGAAGCTCTATTGGTGAGGAAGGGTTGGGCTGGATGTCGCAGAGATAGCTGACTGATCCTCGGAGAGCTTGAGCTTCTTCCTGCACACCTCGCCATCCTCTTCGTCACTGATGCCACGAAAGCCGTTTCTCTCGCTCTGCTTGTTGCTCCACGATGTTGTTGGGGAGAATGTACCAGATGATGCACTGTAGCACCACCACCTGCACCACGATGCTGCCGTTGCAGGTGAAGTTGGTCGAGAGCTTGGAGCTTGACGCAGCCGTGGAAGAAAACACAAAAGAGTGGAGTTTGTGGTGCATGCAGGAAGTCTCGGCCTTGAAGTGGACGAGGGCACGACGAGAGCAGCTCCACCATTTTTTTTTTTGTTTTTTTTTAAAGCTTTGCGGAGCTCTGACCAAGAGAAAATCCTCAGCAAATCCCTGTCACCCTTGGCTAGCTGCTTGTGTTCTTCTTCAGTCCGATGCTGCTGCTGGTGCTATTTTCTTCACGTCGGTGGACGAATCAATGGGCTTGCGGATATGAATGAGATTCGCCTGGAGGAGTTGGCTGCTCAGGTAGCAACATTGGGGAAATGGGGGGTCTGTTTCCGAATAGGGTCGAGCGGAGCGGGCCGGAAAGTGGATGTTTGGAGGGAAAAACCATAGCCTTTTGATCTTGCTGTGAACTTGTCGGTGATGACAACGGCCTCCAGGATCTCGGAACTGCTTGAAATAGCGTCTCATGGTGTCGACTCGAGTCTCCCACGGTGATCCTCCGACAAAGATCTTGGTTTTGGTTGTATCACCAAATTGTTTGCCACTGTAACCGTTTGCTCCGACCTTGATCATTCTTACTGATATGGTATACGTTTTTGGCAGGGAGTGGATATAGCAACAGGTATGTGGAGGCCAACTTGTTCCGGGTGTGCGCACCATGTGCAGCACATGGGGTTTGGTGGAAATTCAGGTTCAGGATCTCTAACATCGGCTAAAACGTCTTCGATTCGACATCAAAGAGCTCAATGTGTCAGAAATTCTTACCGGGTCGGCGAGTCGCGATAGCGATTCGTTTGCTATCGCGGAGAGCTACCGGAGTGAAGTAGTTGAGTTCGGTCGTGCAGATGGCGACAAACTACATCCGCCTCACCTTGAAATGGCATCCGGATAAGCAGAAAGACCAGGATAATGCCAAATTGGGCATTCTTCTCTGTTGCATCTCTGAAGAGAGTGTTGTGTTTGGTTTGGGATGAGGTTGGGGAGTCGGACCGCGGGAGGACTGAACCGAATACAAGTCGGCGGGTCCGAAATTGGAGTGCCGGGTGTTGAACCCTTGGACTCCCATCATGGAGTAAAAATCGGAGGGCTTGAAATTGGAGCCTCTCGGCGTCGGGTTTCGGGAGGAGCTCAAGCTGTAAATCTCAGCGCTGGTGAGGTTCGACGGTCGAGGCGTCATTGCGGAGAGCGACTGCCTTGATGCGTTGGACTTCCAAACCTTGACATGAAGCTTTCCGTCGTCGTCGATTTCTACGTCGGTCTCGAGAAAATCACGACCGTTGAGCGAGACGACGTCGGAGTCAACTTTGAAGGAGACAATGGAGGCGGCGGCCTCTGGGAATTGCGCCATGATTAGAAGCTTGGCGCCATGGTACTCGAAGAGGAAGAGGAAGAAGAAGCCGAGCCTGGTGCAGCTTCTGGGGACTTGACTTCGAGGCATGGCTCATGAGGAAATGGGAGAGTGAGCTACTGGGCCGCACTGTGGGCCGATGAGAAATAGGGATGGGTCGCTGACAAGGGCCCGGCTTTTGAGTTATGTATACATATATATATACACATATATATATATACATATATATATATATAATACTTGTATATTCCTTTTCTTTTTTTTTTGTTTTGTAAATACATAATAACATATGTATTCATTTTTTTGTAATAAAATTGACTCTATTTAATAAAACACTTATTTTTTTATTTTGAGGTGACTGAACTCGAAGTTGAATGATCAAGCTGTCTACGTACCCTTCTAAAGAAAGAGATCAAGTCAAAACGTAGTTCGAATACATACATATTTTTCGTATTTTCTTTTTGTGCCGTTTGCAGTTTTAACTCATGCAGGCGAGGAGTGTTGTTGGTTCGTCAAGCGATCCGGGAGAGTCGTTCCTTGCAATCTTCATAGCAAAGAGCCTTGACTGAGTAGTTGAAGAAGTCTTCTGGGAAGATGTCATACATCGTGATAGGGATGGATGATCTTCGTGTCAAAGTTTCATTATCTCCAACACTTTCACATTGTTCTGGGGGTTGACAGGAGCTGTTTTGCCCCTTTTCCCATTGGTGACCTTGTGGAAGAGATGGTTGCTGCCTGGAGATGCTTTCCTCACAATCTTTATAGCAATGAGCCTTGACCGAGTAGCTGAATAATTTTCTGAGGAAGAAGAGATCGCACATGGTCGATCTTTATGTTGAAATTTCCTTATCTTCAACACTTTCACATCGCTTTGGAGATTGGCGAAAGCTGCTTTGCCCCCTTTCTGATTGGTGCACTTGTGGAGAAGACATATGCTTCTTGTGCAGTTTCTTTGGAATGACATGAGTCCATCCTTCAACTTCACTCGGCTTGACTGGCATGGTTTTGGAGCATGCTCCCAGCAATTGAGATGAAGATGTTAAGTTGACAGAGCCGGAAGTGACGTCTTCTTCCGGGATTTCGTCTTCTTTGTCTTCTTGGGCCTCCTTTTCAGTGCGGTCCTCTTGGGTTTGTTGGCATAAAGATTGGCCGGTGTAGATGATGGTGCGCCTCCTTACCTTCAGTGGTCCTTTTGTGTTGACCTCCAAAGTTGTTTGGCGCTTCATCGTAGAAGGAATCAAGCTTTGAACATCGTCTTTTCTTGCTAAACTGTCGAGTTTTTCTTCCTTTGGCGTTGTCTTCCTGTTTCGATAAGGCTTCTTAGTTTCTTCAAGTTTGTCTAAAGTCGACCATTGCGGAGGAGATCTAGCTGTGCCGCTTTGTTTCTTAGGTTTTGATAACCTTTTAAAGACAGATCTTTGCGGTGTTGGCGTCTTAAGCCTTTTGAAGATGGAAGTTCGGTCTCGACCACTGATGCGATCAAGTGCCGAAATTCTAGGTTTTGAATGATTCAGCCTGTCGAAGATTGAAGTTCGAGGGGCAGGTTTAGGCTCCTCTTTTGGCCTTGTGGCTTGTGGTCTTGGCTTTCCCGTTTTTTTGTAGGTCGCCGATGTCCACCCTTCCTTATCACCAATAGATGCATCTTGGTTGCTTTCCCCTGGTGATGGTTGTGTAGGAGGTGCCGTGTGACTTGAACATTGACGGGAATGGTCATGCATGCTTCAGAGATGCACAGGATCGAGTGATCCAAACACAATAGTAGTAGTGTATGCCGCAACTGTGTCTTCGAGGTCAAGCTCGATTTTCCCTTGTTGTGCTAGCTTCAGGATGAGATCTTTTAGTACGAAGCACTTTTTCGTTGGATGACTGATGAAACAGTGGAATTTACAGTACCTTGGACTATCGATACGATTCATCTCTTCTAGCCATCTACACTCAGGTAAACCGATCACCTTCTTTTCCAACAAGTCTTCTAACATGGCAGCCACATCAAAGTCGGGGAATGGATAAGTCTTCTCTTCAAGCTCCTTCAAAGTGCGTCTACGCATCTTTTGATCACGAAAAGCTTTGGTTTGAATCGCCTTGCCTCGTGTAGAGACTTTGAAGGGAGCTGTGTTGACCGTCATTGCTTCCTTGGTGGATTTCCACGCAGCCTTCTCCACCTTTGTCCCAAGAACTTTGTCGTTTTTGTAGTCGGCGATCAGTTCTTTCTTCCCATGATGGGCGATGCTCAACTCCATGTCATGGGCGTGGGTGGCTAACTCCTCAAAGGTCCGTGGTTTGATGCCTTGAAGGATGTAGTGTAATCCCCACTGCATGCCTTGAACACACATCTTGATCGATGAGGTCTCCGAAAGTCTGTCTTTGCAGTCAAGACTTAGAGTGCGCCATTGGTTGATGTAGTCCACGACTGGCTCATCTCTCCATTGCTTCGTACTTGTCAGCTCCAGCATGCTTACAGTGCGACGGGTGCTGTAGAAGCGGTTAAGGAATTCTCTTTCCAATTGCTCCCAATTGTTGATGGACTCAGGCTCTAGGTCTGTGTACCACTCAAAGGCATTTCTTTTCAGCGAGCACACAAACTGCTTGGTGAGGTAGTCTCCTTCCGTCCCCGCATTGTTGCAAGTTTCGATGAAATGTGTAACGTGCTGCTTTGGGTTTCCTTTTCCATCAAACTGCATGAACTTTGGTGGTTGATAACCCCTTGGCATCTTCAGGGCATCAATCTTCTTGGAGTATGGCTTTGAGTAGAACAATGAGGTATGTGAGCTCCCTTCGTACTGCGCCTTGATGATGTTGGTGATCATCTCTTACAGCTGTTGGATAGAAAGAGATCCCATGAGTGCCGCTGCTTGGTCTGGCTCCGGTTTCACATCGATTTTCTTCACCGGAGGCTCCCCTTCTTCGCCAGCTCCTTTCTTTAGTGGATCATCCTCTGGGTCGGGGTTCTTGCCGTCCTGCGGCTCCAGTCGGTTGATAAGTGCAGTGATTTGCAAGTTTTTTTCTTCCACAATCCGTGTTAGCCTTGCGATCGCTTCATTCATTTGAGCCAGTTGTTCTTCAATGGAGGTAACGCCGATGGTCATGACTTGTGTAACCAATAGACGTGACTTTCCTTTAGACATCCAGGATGCTGACGAAGAACGTCGTTGGCTGCTTTAGGATGTCATCTTGTGTGCCTCAGCAGCATGCTTCGGTGCCCCCAGCAAGGTCAGGTTGGTGACGGACTCACGCCTTTGATGCTCCTCTTGCTCCTTTAGCAGCACCAACTTTGAAGTGGCATGTTGAGGAGCGGTTGTGGCGCCAATGGATTGTCCGTTCGCGGCAGAAGTGCTCAGGATCCTTCCCTTGGTGGTTGCGAGAACGACTTATCCCTTGCTTGATGCCATTGACTTTGAGGTGTGTTTAGATTCCTTGAGCGGACAAAGAGATGAAAGTTAGAGATTGTCCCACTAGGCGTGCCAAATTTGTAAACACAGAATTTTCCTGAAACAAACGAGGCAAGAACAACGTGTACAAAATAATATTTGTATTTGATAATTTTGGGTTACAATCTCGCTCAAATTTGATCCTCTAATTCGATCTCCGTAAGGTGTGTATTTGTGGATCTACGATTGATCCAGGGGCCGTCGAGGCTTGATCTTGGATGAACGGTTGAAAGTTTCTTCAAGGGCCGTTGAGGCTTGATCTTGAATGACGGTGATGAATGGATCTTCAAGGGTTTTTGGGCTTGATCTTGAAGGGTGATGAACGGATCTTCAAGGGCTTTTTGGGCTTGATCTTGAAGGACGGTTGGATGAACGGATCTTCAAGGCTTTTGGGCTTGATCTTGATGAACAGTTGATGAATGGATCTTCAAGGGCTTTTGGGCTTTATCTTGAAGAACGGTTGGATGTGTGGATTTGTTGATGTTGTTGATCCAAAGGGCCATAGGGGCTTGATCTTAGGATGAACGGATGATGAACGATGAACACTTTCTTCAAGGGCCGTCGGGGCTTGATCTTGAATTGGTGGAAGTTCCTTCGAATGGCCGTTGGGGTTTGATCTTGAAGGTTGAGTTGACGAAGAACGAAGAGAGCTTTCTTAATCCTTCGGGATTTGCTTGGGAGCTTTAGAGTTTCAGAGCTTCAGGGTTTTGGTGTAATGTGAATTGATTATGATTTTGTCCCCCTATATGAATGAATTAGCCTTCTATTTATAGAAATTTCCAAGGCCTAATTTTGAATATAATATTCCAGATGAAATAAGTTGTTTCTGCCAGGTGTTGACACGTGTCCTGTTTGATGACTTTTCCGACTCTTTTCAATTTTTTCGTTGAGTCACACGCTACATGTAAAATTTATGTGACACGTGAACGTTGAAATTTTGATTTATCGGTCAACATTTATTTACCAAAATTTTGATGTCTACAATAAGATTTTGTGGTATCCACTAGTGTAAATATTTTAAATTAAAGATCGAGTTCATTCATTGTATTCATATAGGGTCAAGGAGTGTAGCTGTAAAAAAATCATCAAAATCGGAGTTAAAATATCCGTTAAATCGTGATTTTTCGTTGATGATCGTCAAAAAGTTTTGTCCCGTTACTTGATCTTTGAATGTTTGTTTTTTGCAATTTTTGGCGTATGCAATCACGAAGTATATACAAACATGTTTGACAGTTGGATCATTGAAACTAGTTTCGTAGAATGTGTATCTCATCAAAACAATAGATTCACCAACTCTTTAAGAGTTTATTCATACTCTCATTAAGTATAACATAAGATTTTGTGGTATCCACTAGTGTCAAGGAGTGTATTTGTAAAAAATCATCAAAATCGGAATTAAAATAACCGTTAAATCGTGATTTTTCGTTGATAACCGTCGAAAAGTTTTGTCCCGTTACTTGATCTCTGAATGTTTTTTTTTTACGATTTTTTGCATATGCGATCTTGAAGCATATACAAACAAGTTTGGCGGTTAGATCGTTGAAATTAGTTTCGTATAATGCGTATCCCATTAAAACGATAGATTCACTAACACTTAAGAGTTTATTCATACTTTCATTAAGTATAACATAAATTTTTGTGGTATCCACTAGTGTAAATATTTTAAATTGAAGATCGAATACATTCATTGTATTCGTATAGGGTCAAGGAGTGTAGTTGTAAAAAATCATCAAAATCGGAATTAAAATAATCGTTAAATCGTGATTTTTCGTTGATAACCGTCGAAAAGTTTTGTCCCGTTACTTGATCTTTGAATGTTTTTTTTTGTTGCTATTTTTGGCATATGCGATCTTGAAACATATACAAACAAGTTTGATGGTTGGATCGTTGAAATTAGTTTTGTAGAATCTGTATCTCATCAAAACGATAGATTCACTAACATTTAGAATTTATTTATACCTTCATGGCTAAATAGCCAAAATAGTCCCTGAGATTTGCATAACTCATCACTTTGGTCCCTAACATTTCAAATCGATAAAAGTGGTCCCTGAGATTGTCCACCATCCATCATTTTGGTCATTCCGTTAAAAACTTTGTTAAGTGTCCCGGAGCTTTTGGCCAAAAGTTTGGACAATTTTCAAAGCTTCGTAACTTAATTGTTTCTTAACCAAATTTGACCCATAATATATCAAAATGAAGATAGAAAAGTGTAGAATAAGATTATACCTATTTGGAAGCCCAATGGCTGCCGGAGATGCCGAAAACTGGGTAAACTTTATACGTTCATAATTTCTTCAATACTCAACAAAATCAAGTGATTCAAAAACAAAAATCATACTTCTTGACGAGATTAAGAGAATGGTACCTTTTTCGATGGCTAAATCGCCATGAGTTGGCTGGACAATGGCTCAAAAGTGGTTGTGGTCTTGAGTTAGCTACTTTTGAACCATTTTCTGACCAAACCACGACGATTTAGTAGTCGACAAAGGTACCATTCTCTTCATCTCGTCAAAAAGTATGATTTTCGGGTTAAGAAATCGAATGGTATGTATATTTAAGCCGATCCAATGGTCATCAATTTTTTATATTTAAATTAATATATATATATATAATTATTATAGTATTTTTTAGGGTTATAAAATTATAAAATTAATATTTTGCTATCGTGTTACCCACGTGTATACCCGAACCAACCCGTTATCTTAACAGGTGTTTATCGGGTTACCCGATAACGATCCAATTTGTTATCGTGTCGACCTGAACACTGTTAATTTCATATCATGTCGTGTCGGGTTATTGGGTTGTGTCAGGAATTGCCTGTAGTAGCCCTGACAGCAATTCCACCCCTAAAGACTTTGTGCCAGCACCCAGCGCATTTATCCACTCAAGTGAACAGTAATATACCCCAGTGAACAGTAATAAGCTAAAGCATCTCCACCCTTAAAAAAATGCGCTGGCACCCAGTCTAAAAATGCGCTGGCACAAACAATCTTCATCCCTACAAAATGTGCTGGCACCCAGCCCATTTAAAATATTTTATATTTTTTTTAAAAATAATATATAAAAAAATAATTTTATTTTCGGATAAGATTTTTAACCAATTTTGGATAAAATTTCAAATAAACTTAAAAAAATACACTAAAATAAAATTAATATAACTCATCAAATAAACTAAAATAAAAAAAACACACTAAAATGAAATTACATTAGACTCATCAAATATGGATCATGGTTGCAAATAGCACTCATGATTTTGTTGAACAAACTTCGTTGCATTCTAAAACGACGTCTAAAAACATGATTAAGGAATACGTTGTTGGGAATAAAATAATCTTCCAAAAGATCTTTACCTCGTCTTTCCTTTTTTCTATCGAAGTTTGCAGCACGTCTGGGTTTGGCTATCTGACCTACAGCTTCCGTGACACGGCGGGAATGTGATGCCCTCTGCCTTCTATGGTCATCATCTGAGTCCTCCTCCATTGTGAAAGCCTCATCTCCACCTCCACCTTCCTCGAGATTGATCAATTCTTCTTGTTGTGCCAACAATCTTTTCTGTTGCTCCACAAATTGTTTATGCACTCTCCTTGAAGAATACATTGTAAAAAAAAACTCAAGATTTGAAAACGATTAAGATGGATGTAGGGATGTATGGTTTATATGGACAAAAAAAATTAAGGATGAGCTTTTTGGTATTTTTTTTTCACACAAAAAGTATATGAAAGCTTTGGAAGGTGTAGAAAATATTGAAATGTGGTGTAAGGTAGAAGATGAGTGTTAGGTATTTATAGAAAGAAAAAAAAAACTTTTTTAAAAATTTTCTCTATTTTAAAAAAAAATTCTGTATTTTTTTAATAATTTTTCTATATTTTTTCATAATTTTTAATAAATTTTAATATAGTTAATTAATTTGGACCGTTGGATTTGAAAAATATTCAAATTCAAGAGCCAAGGCGTGGCCACGTGGCTAACAGTCATAATTCTGACCGTTGGGCCTTTTTTTATTATTTTTATTTTTATTTTTTGTGAAAAAAACGTGGACCGTTGATCTGTAATCAGACTGTCCATTTTAAAAGTCAAATTTAAAAAAATTTTACCATTGGAAATCCAACGGTCTACAAAAACTAGCCGTTGGAAATCCAATGGCACTGAAGAGGGCCAATAGCTCTAATCCGAGTGAACACAAGTGGGCTGACAAGCGGACCCCGCCGCCTACACCCTTGTCTCCTACTCACGCCCAGTCATGAGTATGCTGCACGCGCCAGCCAAATAGGCCGGCCTTGGGTCTGTCTAAAATGGGCTGGTCTGTTGCCTGGCTTGGGCGGATGCCAGGCTGTTTTGCGGGCTGGAGCAGATTGACAGGGTGCTGGGCTGATTTTTGGACAAGGTGCTGGGCAATTTTGTGTCCGGTGGAACTGCTCTGAGGTAAATTCGATACAACTCTATAAAGAGCGGATAGACAGAGTGTTGGAGAGAGAGAGGAGAGAGAGCAGCGAGGAGAAGAAAATGGGGGGAGGAATGGAAGCAAACAAGAACAAGTTCATAGAGGAGTGGGGATCCGTCAGAGAAAATCTCGAGTACAACTTCCGCTGGACTCGCCGCAACTTCGCCCTCGTTGGCATCTTCGGCATCGCCCTCCCTATCTTGGTTTACAAGGGCATCGTCAGAGACTTCGTAACCCCCTCTCTCTCCTTCTCTCTCTCAATTATTTCTGTTTATTTATATATTTGTTTAATTTTGGAAATTAATCCCGTGGATCCGTTTGGATTTTGCCTAATCGATCGCAATAGTGTTCCAAATATGTTGGTTTTTGATTCCTCAGTAGCTCGGTTTAGACTGTTTTCTATTTGATTTTATAATTTTCAGATTTTGTTTGACTTTTAAGATATCAATTTTCTCAAATTATGATACGTTGAAACATTTGGGTTTTGACCCAAATTGTGTTTTGGGGAAAGAACAGGTGTTTCTTCTTTATTTTTAGTCTGGCTTGGGGGTCGTAAAATTGGTGTAGAATCATCATTTGTGAAGTGTTTGAGCTAACAACCTCTGGCATTTTTAGGGGTTTTATCAAATTCCATCTTTTTTATAAAATTGAGTTCTGCATGAATAACCTTCTGTTGCAGGAGTTAAATGCAGACTGGGAAGCCTTTCTTTCGCTTTGAAATCGTAAGAAAATGCTAGGTTAGATGGGAAAATGGGTCTGAAATGTCCCTCGGTTACTTATCCATATTTGGAGAGCTCCATTACTGTGGGGGTTTTAGAGCATTTGTTGGGTTGTGAATTCTGTTGGAGAAATTAAAGTGATATTTCTCTGAGACTTTGTAAATGATTAACATAGATAGTAGAAGAGGTGTCGCTGTGAGCGGAAATCTTTTTGTAGGAACAAGGGTTTATGGGCCTTAATCAAATCTAATGTTACCAGCCTGAAATCTTCTTCTTCCTTATAACTTTTTTCTTTTAGGGGGGAAGGGGAGATGAAGTTTATAGGTTTTAAGTTAGTTTTCTATTTGATTCTTGTTTTGCATCGTTTTTCTTTTTCTTGTTTGTTGCTGCTGTATATTAGAAGGTATGGTCGCGGTATGGAAGCTCTTGCGAAGCAAGTTGTCCTTCTGCATCAGTGGTGTCATGAAATGCATTTCTGTTATTTTTTCATTGTTTGAACTTGTTTGTCGGCAATCAGTTGCCAAATTACCGGATATCATTTTTTTTGTAAAGTCCTGTCCTTTGTCCAATTTCGTTTCCTCCCCCAGCCTAGTGATTTATATTCTTGTTGCATACTATATCTCACTGTATATTCATTGTTGGACACTTCTGTATTTCCATGTTCACAGTTTTCAGTTGTACTTATTTCAGAGATGAACACTTGTAAGGGTAAAGGCTTCAAAGTAGTCGGATTTTTCAAAAACTTCGGATACTGAAAGTTAATAGTAATATTGAAGGGCTTATTGTTTTGAAAGATAGGTTTAATATTAAGAATCAAGTACTCTTACCCTTGTTCTTTTATACTACTACAAAAACTTTGATTACTTACTAGTCAGTATATTTATCCCTAGTATTTTGCATGGTTGCTATGGTTGGTTAAACATTTATAATGCATCTCTATCTGTTTGGTTGATTACTTGTTCGAGTGAGTTCCCACACTATCACCGCAGAAACAATTTCGACATTCCAGTCTTTGCTTTCAATTGATTAGCTAACATTTGAGTATTCTCTGATGACAGCACATGCAAGATGAGGATGCAGGCAGACCATACAGGAAGTTTCTATGAGTAATCAGAGAATGTTTGACAATAATTGTGGGACTAGTCATAGAATGTTCCCTACTGAACCGCAAGTATCCCTCTCCTGGTAGAGGGAAGTGTTTCCTTTTCTTTGTTGATCTATGGAACGTAATGTTAAGAGGTATGCATTGCGTTTGGATTGTATTTGTCTCTTAAGAATGCTGCACAATCAATGGTAAACTTCTGCCTTTTGTAATATTTCCTCCAGTTCGTTTCCTCTCATTTATTCGGTTTATCTGAATAAGAGATGTGATCATGTTCCTTGAGAAACGGAGGCATAGCCATTGGATTGACACGCTCTGTCACGTCGAAGTATATACATTTGACTGTACAAAGACGATTGATCATGTAGTTTCTGAATGTATGGTTCAATTCAATCTGTGAACATAAGGCGGAATTTTTTTCTCTGTGAACAAAACACCGCCAAGCTTCTGGTAGCACTGTTACGTTACAATGATGGCGTCGATTGAAAGGACAACTTAGAAAAGTCCCCACTTGATCAAAAGTAACTAGTAAGACACTCTTACATGTGTAGTTCAAATCCTGAATAATAGCTTCCTGGCATCGAACTGAACGCATGAGCTTCTTCAGCTTGCCATTGTGTAAGAATTGTAGAACATAACCATGCCAAACACAAACGGTGCCTATTCCCTCATAACCGAAGCCTGAAGCCAGACGCTTGAATCCCCATATATATCGTTAAAACGGCAGGGTTGGCACGGTACTTTCAGACCATGCAGAGTAATTTTGAACCAACTCCAGCCCATCAAGCTCCGCAGCGGGGGCAGTTATTCGGCTTGCGATTACAAAATGCAGATGGCCTCGAGGCTCCCGAAAATAACGCAGACTCGTCAAACTCCGGGAAGGATTGTGTCCATATCGAAGTAAAGTAGACCGGCAGTTTCTAACATGACACGAAAACGACATGAAAATAACGGGTTTTGAGTCAACACGATAACTTATCAGGTCATTATCGGATGACCCGTTAAGAAAACCCGTTAATAACAGGTTCTTAACGGGTATACACGCGGGTAACCCGTTTTGACCCGTTAAGAAAACATTTATTTTGATAATTTTAAAGTTTAATTACTAAAATATTTATTATAAAATACAATAGCCATATTAATATATACAATATATTCTATATTAAATATATAGTTTTATATTATTATAAAAAAGTTTTAGTGATTATTTATTTTTATTATGAGAGTTCCTTATTATCATTACTAGGATAAATTTTACTGAACATGTTGTTGTCCAAAATTAAAATAAACTAATATAGTATTTGTATAGGCAAGAACTAAGAAGACATACATACAAGCATGAAAAATGTGAAAGAATATATATACACTCATGATTCATAATTATTCCTCCACGAGTACATAATGGTTACACTTACATTATCGTTTAGATTTTTAAAATCCTCGAAACCTTCATGAATAATATTTTTTATTTGAGGGCAAAATTAATAATAATTATTGTAGAAGTGTAAAAAATGTAAAACAAAATATACAATCACTCATAATGACAAACATTACAACTTTCATGAAGGGGTCAGCTAGGCCTGGCAATTCCTGACACGACCCAATAACCCGACACGACACGACCCGAAATTAACAGGTGTTCATGTCGACACGATAACGAATCGGGTATTATCGGGTAACCTGATAAGCACCTGTTAAGATAACTGGTTGCTTCGGGTATACACATGGGTAACACGATACACGATAAGCAGAATATTAATTTAATAATTTTATAACCCTAAAAAATACTATAATAATTATATATATTAATTTAACAATTTTATACCCCTCAAAAGTTTAAAACTATAATAATTATATATATATACATATATTAAATTAACTATAATAATTATATATACTATAATAATTATACCCCCAAAATATTAACTATAATAATTAAATATATATATATATATATATATTAAATTTTAAATTAAATTTTATACCCCTAAAAACTATAATAATTATACGTACAAAATAAATAGATTTAAATCTACTTAATAAATATATATATATATACACACACCATTGAACTTGATGGCATACACGAAACTAATTTCAACGATCCAACCGTCAAACTTATTTGTATATGCTTCGAGATCGCATACGCCAAAAATCACAAAACACAAACATTCAGAGATCAAGTAATGAGACAAAACTTTACGACGGTTATAAAACAAAAAATCACGATTTAACGGTTATTTTAACTCCGATTTTGATGATTTTTTACAACTACACTCCTTGACCCTATACGAATACAATGAATCAATTCGATCGTCAATTTAAAATATTTACACAAGAGGATACCACAAAATCTTATGTTATACTTAATGAAAGAATAAATAAACTCTAAATGTTAGTGAATATATCGTTTTGATGGGATACAAATTCTATGAAACTAATTTCAACGATCAAACCGTCAAACTTGTTTGTATATGCTTCGAGATCGCATACGCCAAAAATCACAAAAAACACAAACATTCAAAGATCAAGTAATGTAACAAAACTTTTCGACGGTTATAAAACAAAAAATAACGATTTAACGGTTATTTTAACTCCGATTTTGATGATTTTTTACAACTACACTCCTTGACCCTATACGAATACAATGAATGAATTTGATCGTCAATTTAAAATATTTACACAAGTGGATACCACAAAATCTTATGTTATACTTCATGAAAGTATAAATAGACTAAGTGTTAGTGAATCTATCATTTTGATGGGATACAAATTCTGTGAAACTAATTTCAACGATCCAACCATCAAACTTGTTTGTATATGCTTCGAGATCGCATACGCCAAAAATCACAAAAAACAAACATTCAAAGATTAAGTAATGAGACAAAACTTTTCGACGGTTATAAAACAAAAAATCACGATTTAACGGTTATTTTAACTCCGATTTTGATGATTTTTACAACTACACTTGTTGACCCTATACGAATACAATGAATGAATTCGATCGTCAATTTAAAATATTTACACAAGTGGATACCACAAAATCTTATGTTATACTTAATGAAAGTATAAATAAACTAAGTGTTAGTGAATCTATCGTTTTGATGAGATACGAATTCTATGAAACTAATTTCAACCATCAAACCGTCAAACTTGTTTGTATATGCTTCGAGATCACATACGCCAAAATTCACAAAAAACAAACATTTAGAGATCAAGTAATGAGACAAAACTTTTCGATGGTTATAAAATAAAAAATCACGATTTAACGGTTATTTTAACCCCGATTTTGATGATTTTTTACAAATACACTCCTTGACCCTATACGAATTCAATGAATGAATTTGATCGTCAATTGAAAATACCACAAAATCTTATGTTATAATACTTAATGAAAGTATAAATAAACCCTAATTGTTGGTGAATCTATGATTTTGATGGGATACGAATTCTATGAAACTAATTTCAACAATCAAACCGTCAAACTTGTTTGTATATGCTTCGAGATCGCATACGCCAAAAATCACAAAAAACAACATTTAGAGATCAAGTAATGAGACAAAACTTTTCGATGGTTATAAAACAAAAAATAACAATTTAACGGTTATTTTAACCCCGATTTTGATGATTTTTTACAACTACACTCCTTGACCCTATACGAATACAATGAATGAATTTGCTCGTCAATTTAAAATATTTACACCAGTGGATACCATAAAATTTTATGTTATACTTAATGAAAGTATAAATAGACTCTAAGTGTTAGTGAATCTATCATTTTGATGGGATACAAATTCTATGAAACTAATTTCAACGATCAAACCATCAAACTTGTTTGTATATGCTTCGAGATCGCATACGCCAAAAATCACAAAAAAGAAACATTCAGAGATCAAGTAATGAGACAAAACTTTTCGACGGTTATAAAACAAAAAATCACGATTTAACGGTTATTTTAACTCCGATTGTGATGATTTTTTACAACTACACTCGTTGACCCTATACGAATACAATGAATGAATTTGATCATTAATTTAAACTATTTACACAAGTGGATACCACAAAAACTTATGTTATACTTAATGAAAGTATAAATAAACTCTAAGTGTTAGTGAATCTATCGTTTTGATGGGATACAAATTCTACGAAACTAATTTCAACGATCCAACCGTCAAACTTGTTTGTATATGCTTCGAGATCGCATACGCCAAAAATCACAAAAAACAAACATTCAGAGATTAAGTAATGACACAAAACTTTTCGATGGTTATAAAACAAAAAATCACGATTTAACGGTTATTTTAACTTCGATTTTGATGATTTTTTACAACTACACTTGTTGGCCCTATACGAATACAATGAATCAATTTGATCGTCAATTTAAAATATTTACACAAGTGGACACCACAAAATCTTATGTTATACTTGATGAAAGTATAAATAAACTCTAAGTGTTAGTGAATCTATCGTTTTGATGGGATACGAATTCTATGAAACTAATTTCAACGATCAATCCATCAAACTTGTTTGTATATGCTTCGAGATCACATACGCCAAAAATCACAAAAAACAAACGTTTAGAGATCAAGTAATGAGACAAAACTTTTCGATGGTTATAAAACAAAAAATCACGATTTAACGGTAATTTTAACCCCGATTTTGATGATTTTTTAAAACTACACTCCTTGACCCTATACGGATACAATGAATGAATTTGATTGTCAATTTAAAATATTTACACAAGCGAATATCACAAAATCTTATGTTATACTAAATGAAAGTATAAATAAACTCTAAGTATTAGTGAATCTATCATTTTGATGGGATACGAATTCTATGAAACTAATTTCAACAATCAGACAGTCAAACTTGTTTGTATATGCTTCGAGATCATTTACGCCAAAAATCACAAAAAACAAACATTTAGAGATCAAGTAATGAGACAAAACTTTTCGATGGTTATAAAACAAAAAATAACGATTTAACGGTTATTTTAACTCCGATTTTGATGATTTTTTACAACTACACTCCTTGACCCTATACGAATACAATGAATGAATTTGATCGTCAATTGAAAATATTTACACAAGTGGATACCACAAAATCATATGTTAAACTTAATGAAAGTATAAATAGACTCTAAGTGTTAGTGAATCTATCATTTTGATGGGATACAAATTCTATGAAACTAATTTCAACGATCCAACCATCAAACTTGTTTGTATATGCTTCGAGATCGCATACGCCAAAAATCACAAAAAACAAACATTCAGAGATTAAGTAATGAGACAAAACGTTTCGATGGTTATAAAACAAAAAATCACGATTTAACGGTTATTTTACCTCCGATTTTGATGATTTTTACAACTACACTTGTTGACCCTATACGAATAGAATGAATGAATTCGATCGTCAATTTAAAATATTTACACAAGTGGATACCACAAAATCTTATGTTATACTTAATGAAAGTATAAATAAACTCTAAGTGTTAGTGAATCTATCGTTTTGATGGGATACGAATTCTATTAAACTAATTTCAACCTCAAACCGTCAAACTTGTTTGTATATGCTTCGAGATCGGTTACGCCAAAAATCACAAAAAAAAAACATTTAGAGATCAAGTAATCAGACAAAACTTTTCGATGGTTATAAAACAAAAAATTACGATTTAACGGTTATTTTAACTCCGATTTTGATGATTTTTTTACAACTACAATCCTTGACCCTATACGAATACAATGAATGAATTTGATCGTCAATTTAAAATATTTACACCAGTGGATACCACAAAATCTTATGTTATACTTAATGAAAGTATAAATAGACTCTAAGTGTTAGTGAATCTATCATTTTGACGGGATACAAATTCTAAGATCGCATACGCCAAAAATCACAAAAAACAAACATTCAGAGATTAAGTAATGAGACAAAACTTTTCGACGGTTATAAAACAAAAAATCATGATTTAACGGTTATTTTAACTCCGATTTTGATGATTTTTTACAACTACACTTGTTGACCCCATACGAATACAATGGATGAATTCGACCGTCAATTTAAAATATTTACACAAGTGGATACCACAAAATCTTATGTTATACTTAAGGAAAGTATAAATAAACTCTAAGTGTTAGTGAATCTATCGTTTTGATGGGATACGAATTCTATGAAACTAATTTCAACCATCAAACCGTCAAACTTGTTTGTATATGGTTCGAGATCACATTCGCCAAAAATCACAAAAAACAAACATTCAGAGATCAAGTAATGAGACAAAACATTTCGACAGTTATAAAACAAAAAATCACGATTTAACGGTTATTTTAACTCCGATTTTGATGATTTTTTACAACTACACTTGTTGACCCTATACGAATACAATGATGAATTCGATTGTCAATTTAAAGTATATACACAAGTGGATACCACAAAATCTTATGTTATACTTAATGAAAGTATAAATAAACTCTAAGTGTTGGTGAATCTATGGTTTTGATGGGGTACGAATTCTATGAATCTAATTTCAACGATCAAACCGTCAAACTTGTTTGTATATGCTTCGAGATCGCATATGCCAAAAATCACAAAAAACAAACATTTAGAGATCAAGTAATGAGACAAAACTTTTTGATAGTTATAAAACAAAAAATAATAATTTAACGGTTATTTTAACTCTGATTTTGATGATTTTTTTCAACTACACTCCTTGACCCTATACGAATACAATGAATGAATTTGATCGTTAATTTAAAATATTTACACAAGTGAATACCATAAAATCTTATGTTATACTTAATGAAAGTATAAATAAACTCTAAGTGTTAGTGAATCTATCGTTTTGATGGGATACGAATTCTATGAAACTAATTTCAACCATCAAACCGTCAAACTTGTTTGTATATGGTTCGAGATCACATTCGCCAAAAATCACAAAAAACAAACATTCAGAGATCAAGTAATGAGACAAAACATTTCGACAGTTATAAAACAAAAAATCACGATTTAACGGTTATTTTAACTCCGATTTTGATGATTTTTTACAACTACACTTGTTGACCCTATACGAATACAATGATGAATTCGATTGTCAATTTAAAGTATATACACAAGTGGATACCACAAAATCTTATGTTATACTTAATGAAAGTATAAATAAACTCTAAGTGTTAGTGAATCTATCGTTTTGATGGGATACGAATTCTATGAAACTAATTTCAACCATCAAACAGTCAAACTTGTTTGTATATGCTTCGAGATCACATATGCCAAAAATCAGAAAAAACAAACATTTAGAGATCAAGTAATGAGACAAAACTTTTCGCTGGTTATAAAACAAAAAATCACAATTTAACGGTTATTTTAACCCCGATTTTGATGCTTTTTTTCAAATACACTCCTTGACCCTATACGAATACAATGAATGAATTTGATCGTCAATTGAAAATATTTACACAAGTGGATACCACAAAATCTTATGTTATACTTAATGAAAGTATAAATAAACTCTAAGTGTTAGTTAATCTATGGTTTTGATGGGATACGAATTCTATGAATCTAATTTCAACGATCAAACCGTCAAACTTGTTTGTATATGCTTCGAGATCGCATACGCCAAAAATCACAAAAAACAAACATTTAGAGATCAAGTAATGAGACAAAACTTTTCGATGGTTATAAAACAAAAAATAACGATTTAACGGTTATTTTAACTCCGATTTTGATGATTTTTTACAATTACACTCCTTGACCCTATATGAATACAATGAATGAATTTGATCGTTAATTTAAAATATTTACACAATTGGATACCATAAAATTTAATATTATACTTAAGGAAAGTTTAAATAGACTCTAAGTGTTAGTGAATCTATCGTTTTGATGGGATACAAATTCTATGAAACTAATTTCAACGATCCAACCATCAAACACTTTTGTATATGCTTCGAGATTGCATACGCCAAAAATCACAAAAAACAAACATTCAGAGATTAAGTAATGAGACAAAACTTTCGACGGTTATAAAAAAATAATAATGATTTAACGGTTATTTTAACTCCGATTTTGATGATTACAACTACACTTGTTGACCCTATACGAATACAATGAATGAATTCGATCGTCAATTTGAAATATTTACACAAGTGGATACTACAAAATCTTTTGTTATACTTAATGAAAGTATAAATAAACTCTAAGTGTTAGTGAATCTATCGTTTTGATGGGATACGAATTCTATTAAACTAATTTCAACCTCAAACCGTCAAACTTGTTTGTATATGCTTCGAGATCGGTTACGCCAAAAATCACAAAAAACAAACATTTAGTGATCAAGTAATGAGACAAAACTTTTCGATGGTTATAAAACAAAAAATTACGATTTAACGGTTATTTTAACTCCGATTTTGATGATTTTTTACAACTACACTCCTTGACCCTATACGAATACAATGAATGAATTTGATCGTTAATTTAAAATATTTACACAAGTGGATACCATAAAATTTTATGTTATACTTAAGCAAAGTTTAAATAGACTCTAAGTGTTAGTGAATCTATCATTTTGATGGGATACGAATTCTAAGAAAGTAATTTCAACGATCCAACCGTCAAACTTGTTTGTATATGCTTCGAGATTGCATACGCCAAAAATCACAAAAAACAAACGTTCAGAGATCAAGTAATGAGACAAAACTTTTCGACAGTTATAAAACAAAAAATCACGATTTAACGGTTATTTTAACTCCGATTTTGATGATTTTTTACAACTACACTTGGTGACCCTATACGAATACAATGAATGAATTCGATTGTCAATTTAAAGTATATACACAAGTGGATACCACAAAATCTTATGTTATACTTAATGAAAGTATAAATAAACTCTAAGTGTTAGTGAATCTATCGTTTTGATGGGATACGAATTCTATGAAACTAATTTCAACCATCAAACCGTCAAACTTGTTTGTATATACTTCGAGATCACATTCGCCAAAAATCACAAAAAACAAACATTCAGATATCAAGTAATGAGACAAAACTTTTCGACAGTTATAAAACAAAAAATAACGATTTAACGGTTATTTTAACTCCGATTTTGATGATTTTTTACAACTACACTTGTTGACCCTATACGAATACAATGTATGAATTCGATTGTCAATTTAAAGTATATACACAAGTGGATACCACAAAATCTTATGTTATACTTAATGAAAGTATAAATAAACTCTAAGTGTTAGTGAATCTATCGTTTTGATGGGATACGAATTCTATGAATCTAATTTCAACCATCAAACCGTCAAACTTGTTTGTATATGCTTCGAGATCGCATATGCCAAAAATCACAAAAAACAAACATTTAGAGATCAAGTAATGAGACAAAACTTTTCGATCGATATAAAACAAAAAATAACAATTTAACAGTTATTTTAACTCTGATTTTGATGATTTTTTACAACTACACTCCTTGACCCTATACGAATACAATGAATGAATTTGATCGTTAATTTAAAATATTTACACAAGTGGATACCATAAAATTTTATGTTATACATAAGGAAAGTTTAAATAGACTCTAAGTGTTAGTGGATCTATCGTTTTGATGGGATACAAATTCTATGAAACTAATTTCAACGATCCAACCGTCAAACTTGTTTGTATATGCTTCGAGATTGCATACGCCAAAAATCACAAAAAACAAACATTCAGAGATTAAGTAATGAGACAAAACTTTTCGACGGTTATAAAACAAAAATCACGATTTAACGGTTATTTTAACTCCGATTTTGATGATTTTTTACAACTACACTTGTTGACCCTATAAGAATACAATGAATGAATTCGATCGTCAATTTGAAATATTTACACAAGTGGATACTACACAATCTTATGTTATACTTAATGAAAGTATAAATAAACTCTAAGTGTTAGTGAATCTATCGTTTTGATGGGATACGAATTCTATGAAACTAATTTCAACCATCAAACCGTCAAACTTGTTTGTATATGCTTCGAGATCACATACGCCAAAAATCACAAAAAACAAACATTTAGAGATCATGTAATGAGACAAAACTTTTCGATGGTTATAAAACAAAAAATCACGATTTAACGGTTATTTTAACCCCGATTTTGATGATTTTTTTTCAAATACACTCCTTGACCCTATACGAAAGTGGATACCACAAAATCTTATGTTATACTTAATGAAAGTATAAATAGACTCTAAGTGTTAGTGAATCTATCATTTTGATGGGATACAAATTCTATGAAACTAATTTCAACGATCCAACCATCAAACTTGTTTGTATATGCTTCGAGATCGCATACGCCAAAAATCACAAAAAACAAACATTCAGAGATTAAGTAATGAGACAAAACTTTTCGACGGTTATAAAACAAAAAATCACGATTTAACGGTTATTTTAACTCCGATTTTGATGATTTTTTACAACTACACTTGTTGACCTTATGCGAATACAATGAATGAATTCGATCGTCAATTTAAAATATTTACACAAGTGGATACCACATAATCTTATGTTATACTTAATGAAAGTATAAATAAACTCTAAGTGTTAGTGAATCTATCGTTTTGATGGGATACGAATTCGAGGAAACTGATTTCAATCATCAAACCGTCAAACTTGTTTGTATATGCTTCGAGATCACATACGCCAAAAATCACAAAAAAACAAACATTTAGAGATCAAGTAATGAGACAAAACTTTTCGATGGTTATAAAACAAAAAATCACGATTTAACGGTTATTTTAACTCCGATGTTGATGATTTTTTTTCAAATTCACTCCTTGACCCTATATGAATTCAATGAATGAATTTGATCGTCAATTTAAAATATTTACACATGTGGATACCACAAAATCTTATGTTATACTTAATGAAAGTATAAATAAACTCTAAGTGTTAGTGAATCTATACGAATACAATGAATGAATTTGATCGTTAATTTAAAATATTTACACAACTGGATACCATAAATATTTATGTTATACTTAAGGAAAGTTTAAATAGACTCTAAGTGTTAGTGAATCTATCGTTTTGATGGTATACAAATTCTATGAAACTAATTTCAACGATCCAACCGTCAAACTTGTTTCTATATGCTTCGAGATTGCATACGCCAAAAATCACAAAAAAACAAACATTCAGAGATCAAGTAATGAGACAAAACTTTTCGATAGTTATAAAACAAAAAATCACGATTTAACGGTTATTTTAACTCCGATTTTGATGATTTTTTACAACTACACTTGTTTACCCTATACGAATACAATGAATGAATTCGATCGTCAATTTAAAGTATATACACAAGTGGATACCACAAAATCTTATGTTATACTTAATGAAAGTATAAATAAACTCTAAGTGTTAGTGAATCTATCGTTTTGATGGGATACGAATTCTATGAAACTAATTTCAACCATCAAACCGTCAAACTTGTTTGTATATGCTTCGAGATCACATACGCCAAGAATCACAAAAAACAAACATTTAGAGATGAAGTAATGAGATAAAACTTTTCGATGGTTATAAAACAAAAAATAACGATTTAACGGTTATTTTAACTCCAATTTTGATGATTTTTTACAACTACACTTGTTGACCCTATACGAATACAATGAATGAATTTGATCGTCAATTGAAAATATTTACACAAGTGGATACCACAAAATCTTATTAAGCGTTAGTGAATCTATATATTAAATTAAATTTTAAAAGTTGGTGGCCATTAAATTGGCTGAGATTTAATCTCAGCTGTCCATTCTGCATTAGGTATTTAGATTGGACTTTGGAGACTATCCTTCAGCTTTTCTCTTCTCTGCCGCAGACCTGTGCTTCTCTCGACCCTCTCCTGTGTACTTTCAATTTCAACTCTTCTCTTCTCTACCACAGAGTGCCGCTCCTCTGAACTTTCAGTTTCAGCTCTTCTCTTCTCTGCCGCAGAGTGCCAGTCTTGTAAAAGAAATAACATGCAAACTTTGAGTTCCATTGGCAAGGTTTAAACTTTTGAGAAAGGCTTCACAACCTTGAAAACAAAAACTCTTTCATTTTGCATATCCTTGCACATTTAATATTTTGTAATAGACTAGTGTATGAATGTTTTTTTATTAGGCTCTTATTTTCGAGTGTAGATGTAGTACTTAAATGACAAATATGTTTTAATGTTTTGAAGTAATATTTTTGTGGTAATGTGTGGTATGTGCAAATTTAAGAAAAAAAATATATTTTTCTTAACGGGTCGTAACGGGTCGGGTCACTTTACCCGTTGGGTAAAGTGACCCGACCTGTTAAGGACCCGTTAAGATAACAGGTGTGACACGACACGACCCGTTAAGATAACAGGTGTTACACGAAAACAACACGAACACGACAGACACGACCCGTTTGCCAGGCCTAGGGTCAGCTTCGAAATCCAACACTATAATTCATAAACCTTAAATTTATATTTAACCATCGATTGCCATTTACGCTTTATTTTTCTTACTGAATTTCTTTTTTAAAATTTTCTTTTTTGAAAACATGATCATCTAGTGGATGTAAGAAGATGAACGGTTCAGATCTTTGATATCACGTTTCGATATTTACGGTTAACTGAAATATGAGTCGATGTCATATAGTTTGTAAAATTTTTATAAACATCAAGCAATATTTTCACTAACCGTAAAACTTTGAATATAATATCAACAATCCAAACCGTTCATCTTCCTGCATCCTCTAATAGATCAAGTTTTCAAAAAAGAAAATCTGAAAAAAAAAAACAAAATTTGATGAGAACAATGAAGCATAAATGTAAACAACAATCAACGGTTAAATTTTGATCTATGATTCATATGATTATAGTGGCGAATTTCGAAGTTAAGCTCTTCATGAAAGTTGTAAAACTTGTCATTACAAACGTTTATATATATTTTCTATATTTTTTTACACTTCTACATTAATTAAAAAATTATTAAAGACTTTAGGTAAGTGAAAATGTACTTAAAAGAAAAATGCATTTTTATGTTCTGGATGTGACAATATGGTATGCATATACTTATTTAGTATTATGTTTTCCATTTGATTATTGATTGGTTTAAAATATATTTTCCTTAACGGGTAACGGGTCGACTCATATTACCTGTTAATATTATCAGGTCGATTTCAGGTTGGGTCATTTTACCGTTTATTTTGAACAAGTGTTACACGACACGACTCGTTAAGATATCTGATATGACACGAAAACAACACGAACACGAAAAACACGACATGAATGCCAGGTCTAAAGTAAAGGGAATTGCCGTATGACTATGTCAGTGGATGCTGAAGTGTGGTTCCTGATGTGAAAAATAAGTTAACACACAAAATTAAACCCTCTTTTTATCAAATGTAGTAAAGTATGTAAGTAGGGATCGTTCTAGGCCGGGGATTAGGAGGGATTGCTAAACACTTGAAAACTGACTTAAAAACATAAAAACAAAATTTAAAACACTAAACTAGACTCAAAGAATGCAAAACTATACTTTAAAATACTTAAACAAACATAAAACTCAAAACAGCAACCTAATGACTCAAAACTGCCTAAAAACCACTTTCTGGGTAGTTTTGAGAACCTAACAAGAACTTGGACGAAGTTGGATGAAAACTTGAATCAAAACACTTAGAAACACAAATCAAAACACTTTCTAACTAATCTAAGACTTCAAAATAAAGGGGGATTTGTTTTGGACGAAAATTGAAAACAAAACAGAAACTTTAAAACAAAACAGATTGTAAAACGTTTTTGGATGAAAAGGATGGATAAAAGGCTAGTTAGGAGGTTCTTCTCCACACATGACACACTTGCAAACAAAATGATTTTCAGTTGTTCTTTCAATAAATTATGAAACTCAACACCCCAAGTTAATTAGATACGCTTAAATTAACCTTCAAGTTCTCCTTAAGTTAATGAATTGGATGGAAAAGCGCATACAACAATTCAAAGCATTCCTCAAAGGTTCCTTACGTGATGAGCACAATAAAGATACAATCAAGAATCATGAAGCACAATGAGAACTATAAGTGTTGACGAGGCATTCGTTACTATGATGAGCATGAAACTAGTGCCAAGAATTCATTCAACGCGATCGTTTTCAAGCGACCTTCACTACTTGTAATTATAAGATTGTAACTATTAGGTGAAACTCCCTCATAATCTAGCATCATATTCATGCATGAAAACTAAGCGTGCACTCTCAATCAACATACACAAATAAGTTATCAATCAAGTAGATGAACGAATTGAATCCGCAACTTATGAAATAACAACTGAATGTAATCAAATCATATTGCAAGCATGTACATGGTTTCGAATTACCCCCCAACTAAGGGGGTTTAGTTCCTCATTCTTGCAATACAAAGATACATAAAATTAGACATTAAAATCAAAGGTAAGAAAACACCTAAAATGCTCCAACTTGGAAAGCAAGTGCATCAATGGATCTCCCTTCCTCCTTGTTGCGGCATGAAGCTTGTGGACAGATTTTTGGGTGGATTTATGGTGTAGAATGGATGGGGAATGATATGGAGGGGTTTAGGGTGAGTGTGGAAGAGTGTTTGATGGTTGGAAGGTGGTGGAGAACTAGGCAAAGAGGGTGGAAGAAGGTGGAATGGCGATTATGTTTTCTAGGCACTAGAATGGTGTTTTTGGGGTGTTTTGCTTCCTAGGGTGTGTATGGACGAATTTCTGTGATAAAATGATGAATATGGGGGATTGATTTTTGGCCAAGGGGTGTAAACATGTATTTATAGGCCCCCAAAAACCTTAGAAAATCAGGTTAGGTTAAGGATGAAATGCATGGTAATTTGTGTGTGTGGTGTGCAATGGTCCAAGGGTGAAAATGAAGTGATGATGCAAAGTGTGAAGGGTAAAATGGAGTGGTCTTGAAGCTAGGGAGCATGAATGATTGTGTACATTGCATAGAGATGGAAAGGGAGGTGAAAATGTGTCAATAAATGGGTCAAAGGTGCAGCAACATGTGGTACACAAGGCATGGGATTCCAAATGTGAATGATGAAGCATCAATTGGTGCATGTAATGGATGTAAATGTTGTCTAAAATCTAATGAGTGAAGGGAACAAGAGGTATCAAGCAATTGAGTGTAATAATGAAATGAATTGAAGCATGAAATTAGAAATTATGTAGGGGACAAGAGTGATCAAGCATGGCATGGAATCCAAAGGGAATTCTATGTGGTTTGCATGGCAAGGAATGCAAGTTGGGGTGACAGATTTTTGGGCTGTTTTCTTCATCTTTTGGACCATAATTCTTCATATTCTTGGCCTCTTTAGTTCTCAAATTCGTCCATCCACTTGGCCCATGCATTTGCTATCTATTCCAAGCCCGAAACATGCTCCAAAGGCCTCCAAAATGCATCTTCTTGCATACTTTGTACTTAGAGTCTGAAAACACACGAAAATGACTTTAAACATTAAAATAACTAAGGAAACACGACATAAATGCACAAGAACAAGCCAACTAAGTCGCATAAATATGCTCCTATCAGTTCTGGGTGGTAAACTATTGGAGATGGGTTCCGAGTGTTGATTTGGGACTCAAAAGTACATCCTGATCCTGTTGCTTTTTCTTCAATACACAAAAATATTTTGAAGTGTGGTGAATGCGACGGATTAAAAGCCCAATGTATAGCTAGTAAGCCGTAGATTTCACGAATCTGGTCGGGGAGAGAACTAGTCTTGAACTGTTGGTGGTGGGGGAGAGAAACATCTTTTATACAAATTAATGAAGGTGTTATTTTTGTAGGGTTTGGCGTTACGCAATAGATAAAATTAAGCCAAAATTAGTCTCACAAATTGACTATGAGGATAGTACTACTCAACAACATTAGTAGGGGCACAAACAGGTGCATAACCAATGATCTATTCCATAATGTAGATTGGTTGAGGTTCGGGATACTGTTCCTTATGCTTGAAGTTTTAGGGTGCTTTTATTGCACCAGACTATCTCGGATTGAACTTCGAAGTTTTAGGGTGCTTTTGTTACATCGGACTATCTCGGATTGGACTAGCTTCATGGACTAAGCTGGACTAACAATAAATTATTATTATTATTATATTTAAATTTCTTTTCTATTAAAAATATCAATAGGAAAAAAATGGCATCTTCTTCACAAATTGTTGGTGCTCCTTTGCACCTTGGAAATTCCAGAACTTCCAATAACAAATGCTTAACCCAAATTCCAGAGAAACCAGAAGGCGTTCAATTTGGTATCCCAAAAAAATCAGAACTAATTGAAAGCATTCAAAATTGGATCAACCACTCCATTTGCAAAATCCAGAAATCGTTCGATTTGATCAGAACTAATTGGTATCCCAAAAAACTCACAAATCCAACCTCCCTTCACAAATCAAACGCAACGAATTCACAGAATCCATCAAATGTTTTGAAACTTTAAAGAATAGAACAAATAAAGTAACAAAAAAAAAAAGGAGAGGAAGAATGCAAAGCACCCAACCCAGAACCCAATAAACTTCTGCAAACCCTCCATGGTTTTAATCCTTTGTAAGGAAAATCAAATCCCATAAAAATCAAATCCTTCAAGCTCACTTGTATATGCAGGACCATAAATTCGATTTGAAAACCTTAAATCGCCGGAGTTTTCTCAAATTGGAAACGGAGCTCGTGGGTTCTCTAATTGAAGGTCGAATATGAGGTCTCATTCGTGATTCTAGGTTTAGGGTGAGGAGAGAGAGAGAGAGAGAGATTGGTGGTGGTTTGGACCAATGGTGTGATCTTGCTGGAGTTTGGTGAGTGTAGGACGCGACACGAAGAAGAAAACAGAGAAGGACGCGACGCGAAGAAGCAGAACACAGTGAGGGTCTCAGCAATCCCATGGTATTTGGGGGGGGGGTCTCGTTAAGACCCTTTAGTGAGAGAGTTAGTGAATGCGAGTCCCTTTCAATCTGATTAACTTAGTCCCACTATGTAACAAACACATGATTGCACTAACGAGTAGTCCATTATAATCCAGTGAAGGCTAGTGAAGCTAAAGAAATGCACTCTTAGGTCTTAGGTGCCAAGGATCACACTTCTGGCTATGATGCCACCCCTTGGCAAGCCCTGATTTTACCATATGTTGTAAAAACAAACCCTAAAATGGGTGTGAGAGAGAAAGGCATGCCGTTCTTTGAAAAGATTTTTGGATCATCCCTGTTGAAGCAAGTTAGAAAATATGAAAGGATGAGAAAAGTATTCTCTAGTCAAAATTCGGTCGGATTTTATAAACTTTAGAATCGTACTCATTCATGGACTTAAAGGTGTCAGCCATGGTTTGCTTCAGGCAATATTATCTTTCATGATTGAATGGTTCGTAGAGCGAGCCAAAGAAGCATATGCTTATTCAGCTTTTTCATGCCATTGTTGGCTTCAATGGTTTCTCATCTTCTTGATAGTCAAGTGCAGCTTCACATCTTGTGCTCATATAAAGTAATTTCTATGAGAAACGTCCAAATTAGGGAAATTGAACTCGTGATGGTTCTTCAATCCATTGAATGGGGGGACAAGATTGTGGTTGGTGCTATGGGAAATAAAACATCCAAAAGCATCAAAGTTAGAACATTCGGGTTTTAAGACATGGTTTACATGAAAAACTTTGGGTTTCCATGGGTGTTTGTTTTAGGAGAACTTTGGGTTTCAAAACACTAAGTTCGTAACTACATGTTCGAGTTTAGTATAAAGTGTAGTGAATTTGGGTTGCTTCAGGAACTCAAATGTGAGCCGCTTCGAGACTACAATGATGCCAACAGTTCAAAGAAAAGAAATAAAATGTTGAATCGTTAATGCAAAAAATTTGGGCTTTAGGCCAATAATTTTGATTTTTTGTCGAAAATGGATTGTTGGTCTCTTTAATTAATTCAATAGATCGAGACCATTCAGCATTAGAGGTGGGCACTTAGAACCGAAAATCAAAATTGAAACACGAATCGAATCAGACCGCACTGAACGGTTTAGTTTTGCGGTTTTGAAATGGTTGCGGTTTCGAAACCGAACCGTGGCAAAGAAAACGGTTTGGTTTTGGTTTTGGGTTTTCAAAACTGCATCGAAACTGAAATCGCACCATATTGAATGTTATGTTTTAATTAGTTCAACTACACTAGTCATGTCTAATTTTGCACCACTATTCGTTGGTCAGGTCCAAGTCCCATCTCCTTTTCCATAGTATAGTTTGCTTGTTGGAATGTTAGGGGTCTTATTTCTACACTAAGTTGATGGTATGAGAAAGCTTATTCCTGCTCAAAATCCTGATTTAGTTTATATTGTTGAAACTGGAGTGAGATTGGTTAATGAAGAGGTCAGTTCTAGAAGTTTTATTTGGATTACTCTATGAGTAACTTGGGTAGTCACAGTCTGGGAAAATTCAAATTGGCTGGAATCTTTTAACCATGAGGTTTTCAAAGCACGGTGATTCTGACCAAGACATTGGTAGTAGAGGCTTATAATGACGTTAGAGGCTTTAGTGAAATAGTTGCTGGTTGAATCAGTGCTGGGATTGCACTCTTGGGGGATTGCATCGATGAGTCTTATTCAGAAGATTTCTGCTCTGCATAGGTTTTCCTATAGCTACGTGAATTTCGTGCGTCCATTTATGTCAGATCATTTTCCCATGTTGGTATTAGGCTATAACCTTAAGGTGAGAAATATGCTTTGAAGTTCTCTGTTTTTCTGCTGTTGATTTTCTGTTGTTTTGCTGCAGTTTTGGTGCATTGTTGTTGTTTTTGGTGCATGTTCATTAATTAATATATTAGGAAAATAAGACCGTCTTATGCGTAAATTGGTGTATATTTTAAATTGTACATTTTTTTTCTCAAAACTGAACCGAACCGAACCAAATAGTTTGGTTTCATTTCAGTTTTGGTTTCAAAACCGCATCGCAAAAAGTTTCGATTTAGGTTGCAGTTTCACTCAAAACCGCACCGCGCCCACCCTTATCCAACATCGATTGTGAAAGCAAAATAATGACGTTTGAGGTCATATTAGCTTTGGTTCACTTTGGGCTAAGCAATTACAAGAAAACATAGCCTAGAACACCCAAAAAATATTTGGGTGTGGTTTAGAAGCCGGGGTCTCCCAAATGTGGCGTTTGGTCGAAACAAAAATTTGTTGGCTACCAGTGCATAACCCTGTAGCAAGGTTTGGCCTTTGAGCTCTCGGGACATAGGTTGCAGGATAACCTAGCAGGCTGCAGAAGCATCGGGTCGAGATGAGGAAAGCCTAACAGCTATTAGACTTGCTGGAGGGCTGAGGTGGAAGGTGGGCTTAGCAAGCAGCAGGCTTGCTGAAGTGGGCCAGGGCACTAAGGTAACCCCAACAAGGTTTGTTGGCTTTTACTGTGGGCTGAAGGCTGCATATCTAGCAAACTAAAACCCAGGCCTTTAGCCTGGTTAGTCACATGCGCAGCGTAACTCAGAAGGTTGTTGCAGTCCAGATGCCGAAACGACATTGTCCAGAGAGGAAGCCCAAGCCTGAGCTATAAGCTCAGCTTGGCTTCGGCTTGGTGGCGGCTCGACTCCGGGCCGGGGCTCAACTGCTAAAAACCCTAATTTTTTTTTCGAATTCTAGGGTTTTGGAGAAAACCCTAAAGTGCTTATATTTATAGAAGATTTGTCTCAGAAAACCGGAATTCCATCTTCAATGTGTTGTATCATGTTCAACGGAGAAAAATTAAGTTGAATCAATAGCATGTAGATCAATTCAATAAGATAATAAGTTAATCGTAAAAAAAAAACGATTAAAACATAATACTCCCCTGGAAGATGAACGAACTTTCTTTAGCGTAAGGTCAAGAGCATGCTGATAACGTGTTGTAAGCCTATTTGAGTGAAGAATTATAGAGAGATTGAGAGAGAATGTACGACAAGCATAGATAGAAGTGGGTGAATTCTGTGGTGTGATTTCTCACCTCATTGTGTTTTTATTTATAGTAGTAAGGAAGGTAAATTTCTTACCCCAATAGAATTACAACTCTAATAGGATATACCTAAAGATATGATATGATAGAATCTTATAAGGATTTCCTATGATTTACACAATCATATTTCTAACCTAACTAGGACTGCAACACATAATTTTTATTTTGATTATATTTTTCTTTAGTTTTGTTGACATGGTTAATTTGGTCTTTTCATCATCTTCTGATGACAAAAAGAGTTTTGTTAATAAGTAGTTTATATATATAATACATGAATGACATAATTGCTAAGATGTTAAATATTTATTGACATGACTAAGATGTTAAATATTTATAGTAGTGTCACTTAGTTGTCTACATAGAAGCACTTAAAATCCGTAATTGAATTCCTTAATCTTCTGGAATTGAATTGCCTACCTATAGGTGGTAATTGTATTCTAGAGAATAAACTCCTTCTAAAATCAAACATTTCTACCCAAAATATCCTTGTACCTACCACCTTCAAAAGCACACCCTCCCCTCTGTTTCTCATCTGCCGACTCCTTACACCTTAACAACCACAATGAAATCACCTTTGCACATAGCAGTAATACCACCAAAACCACTTCGACTCATTCGTTGAGTTAGCGATTCAATCTCATTTGTTAGCCACCACATTGGGTTTTTCCTTTCTATTTGTCCACAATCATCCACCA